>NW_027315442.1:0-26753 GCF_023375885.2 Dermacentor andersoni
GAACCGGGCTCACTGCGTTGTATTCAAGTGGACGAGGGTGCGCGCGGTAGACACCGAGGGGCGTGCTGTTTTCATTGGTGCTGTTGTCTGTAATACTCGTGCACAGGGGGATTTCTTATGCGCGCGCTATAGGTGATAAGCAGTTGGTTCGAGGTCAATGTGGTTCTTGCAAGCCAATGCACCCCCGAGTCGCCCAAAACAAGAGGAAAATAAAATACAGGAGCAGAGCGGTGAAGTGTGCTTGCCTAGACAGAAATATGCTTTCACAGTGCAGGCTCATTTTCTCTCGTTATTTGTATACGACTCGCTCTTTCGTCATGCGTGCGCGTAGGTGATGCTGGGCGACCTTGTTCGCGCCATATACTTAGATCGGTAAGGAAGCGGGCGCTGGACATGCGCTGCGTTTAAAGAAAACAAACTTTTTCGAGCAACGTATTTGTGCATGCCAAGCGGGAGACGAGCGGCCGCCCGCTTGGCGATTTGAGCGGTGCATCGCGTATTTGTCGAACTCTTCGCCGCCAGATGGAGCCTCCTGTCCTACGTGTGAACATTTGTCCTTTTGGCAGTTTGTGCCACGCGTATTTATGCGCTGTAAGGCGGTTGCGTAATGTCATTGCGTGGAAGCGCCAAAGTGCACAAGACTACCTCTTGCCGCTGCATCCCTGGAAAATCGTAAATGTGAAAGCTGCTGTACAGAAAGATTCCGAATTTGAACCGGCTGCTCCCTCACTCATGTCGCATGTATTGGCACGCGAAGGTAAGAGAAACTGACACGCGCCGGCCGTCGCCATCGCACGGATTTCGCATTCGTGTTGCGTTTAATGAAAGCCAAGCTCGCGCCAATTATTTTACATTTCTCCCACGAAGCCGCCGGGAAATGTGTGCGCCTATGGCCTTGACGTATAGCAAAGCGAGATGATGGCTCAACAGGTAAACAAATGGGGAAGGAGCAGCCGGAGAAAATGTACGGGCCGCTTACTTTGAAGAAACTCGGCACTTTTGGTTATTTCTTTTCTCTTGTTTATGTATGGATTGCGACTGTGAACTCACTGGCATGTGCGTGCAAAGGGAATAGCCGAGGACGAAGCAAGGCGTACACAGTGCGCAATGAGGTCATACGGGTCGTGCGTGTAGCTCGGAGGTGAACTCCAAGTAATGCATCGGAACACACCCAAGAGAAAACAACGGGTTGTCACGAGAGAACTAATGCAGCCATGTAAACGAAGCTTGTTGCATGTGAGAAAAACGTGTGGTGGTGCGGTGACGTTTCTTTTTTTCCTTCCATAATGCACGAGTACTGGCAGGTTAAGAAGTACAAAGTTTCATATCTCAACAATACAAATCGGTACCGCGATCGTGTGAATTGCACACAACAACTAACGCAAGTTCTGTCTAAAAATTTTCATCCCATCGAAAACGCCTCTCATGTCTATGAAGGTATTGTAAAAGTCATACTCACGCATGAATGGTATATCTTATCGAGGCGTATAAATTGTGTTCCCTTTATACATATCGCCTTGTGCAATTAACAGAATTTCCAAATCCGGTTCCATTGCTGCGCGACGGAGCTTTAAAGCGCACACTTGAACTGCTCTTTTTTTTTTTTTTCCTCTCTTCCATTTCACAGTTTTCCACAATCACTGAGAATAATTAAAAAAATGAGGAAGAGCTCGGCATCAGTTGAAAATTGCGCTGTTGCAGGCGCGCGATTTGAACGTTTTCTTTTACACGCAATTAGGCGCACCAAATTCGGTGCGTTAGTTGGCGAGGAAATAGATTTCTGCCGGCGGCTGCCGAGCTGGAGCTTCGCTATAACATGACAACAACGCCGTCGATCCTGTGGCGAAGTTGCGTGCGGGAATGCAATCGAAAAAGCTAGCTGACGAAATGTACGCTCTGTATAGAGCAAAGTGTTGCGTTTGATGATTGTTTGTCAAAACCTTGCAAGTGCGAAAACTGTGTACCGAATACGTGGCACGCGGAAGCCGTGCTTGGGGTCGCGCCTGCGAAGCGTTGGTTGATGCTCCTAACGTGTCTCCTAACGCGCGTTCAACACCTGTCAATATTGTATTCCAAATTCGCTCTTAGAGCGGAAGTACATCGTTTTCTCTGTAACTCTGAAGTGGTGCTGGTAGACCATACGTAAGTTTGTCGTTAATCTTGCGATGCGAATGCGGGCCTCGCGTTCTTCAATGCGTGGACGGGAAAGTGTGGTACTGGCATGTCTGCATATGCGAGAGGGTTTGCTGCCGAGTGCGGCCACACCACGATGTAGTTGCCCCTCGAGAAGGCACCGTGGCGCGCACTTGTAGTTCGTGAAACGAGCAGCAGCATGATCAAAGCAATGCAGTGAACAAGCAATAATGTAGCCTAAACATGCACACCCATCTCCGTCGCGCGCAGATCGCGATAACAGCTCCCATGGCGTTGGGCGTGGAGCGCTAACCACTGTCGAGATTAGTGGTGTGGTCTCACACTCGGCACTGGCAATTCACGACGCGCGGCGGTATAAGCGAGATTGTGGTGTTGGCTGAAACGAAAGAGAACAGCGCAGCATGCTGTCGTGTTTAAACTCAATTAAACCGCCTGCGAATGTGCTTTCCTTAGCCGCGAACAAGGCGCCCGCGCGAAAACGTGCCTCCTCCAGCATCCTGGCGAACGGCGGCGGCGGCGTGCGCCGCACCGCCCGAGACGGCTGCGCTGGCGCTGGCCAATCGGCGGGTGAGTTGGAGAGGAGAAGAGTAGTGCGGCGAAGCACGACGCGCGCGGCGCAGGGGTCATTTTCACTCCGGCAGTCGACGACTTCGGACGCTCGCTCCGTTCGCCATGGCCAGGACCAAGCAAACCGCCCGTAAGAGCACCGGTGGGAAGGCTCCGCGTAAGCAGCTTGCTACCAAGGCTGCTCGCAAGAGTGCACCTGCCACAGGTGGGGTTAAGAAACCGCATCGGTACAGGCCTGGGACCGTGGCCCTTCGTGAAATTCGCCGCTACCAGAAGTCGACCGAACTTCTCATCCGCAAGCTGCCGTTCCAGCGCTTGGTGAGGGAAATCGCTCAGGATTTCAAGACCGACCTCCGATTCCAGAGTTCGGCTGTGATGGCCCTTCAGGAGGCCAGCGAGGCCTACCTGGTCGGTCTCTTCGAGGACACCAACCTGTGCGCCATCCACGCCAAGCGCGTTACCATCATGCCGAAGGACATCCAGCTGGCCCGGCGCATCCGTGGCGAGCGCGCCTAAGTTCGGTTCGGCCGCTGTCTGCGCCGCAGCCTCGGTCAGGCAAGCAACACAAAACGGTCCTTCTCAGGACCACCTACATGTTTGCTTCGGCCACGGGAGCACGCGAGACCACGTACTCCAACCGTACCCTCTCGGTCTGTCTGTTTTGTTGTTATTTTTTATTATCAATATTTTTTCTCTGTGTGTGTGTCTGTGGTGAGCTGCCGGTGCGAGGTGGTGCCTCGTTTCGGATGCATATGGTAAGTATTGCGCGCGCTCGAGCAAGACGAGAGAGAGGAAAAAAAAAAAGAAACAAAATGCGCGTTCGTTGCAAAACGGTTCGCGCATTCATGCGAAGAAGCCGCGCACGAAGACGAAATTAATGCGGCCGATGTTGCGTGCAAGCTTTTGTGTATTGGTATGCCATGCATGCGTTTGTTCACGTTCCTCATGCATACCTGCCTGGCTCATAAGTGCATGCTGGTTGCGGATATGGGCCATTTTTTGTTTGTTTTCAAGGGCCCGATCGCCTATCACATTCCACTACGCGAATCGTACGCTACTTGCAGTGAGGCTCGTCCCTGTGCGCCCCCGGACACCCTGAAGCTCGCTTTCTATCTACATTCGTGCACTGACATGCCAGCTAGCTAGCAGCAGCGTCAGTTCAACAGGCACGGTTGCGCTAATTCAAACAGAGGGAAACGGGCGCAGAGAACGGGATTGCCAAGCAAAACCCTGCCGTCACACGCATTTCGGTGGTCCTGACAAGGACCGTTGGGTTGTGCGACGAGCGCGACTGTAGTCCGGCGGCTGGGAGCTGCTCGCTTACGCCTTCTTCTCGGTCTTCTTTGGGAGAAGCACAGCTTGGATGTTGGGCAAGACGCCGCCCTGCGCGATCGTCACGCCGGAGAGCAGCTTGTTCAGCTCCTCGTCGTTGCGGATGGCGAGCTGCAGGTGGCGGGGGATGATCCTGGTCTTCTTGTTGTCACGAGCCGCGTTGCCAGCGAGCTCGAGCACTTCGGCAGCCAGGTACTCGAGGACGGCCGCGA
Source organism: Dermacentor andersoni (assembly GCF_023375885.2). Classification (NCBI taxonomy): domain Eukaryota; kingdom Metazoa; phylum Arthropoda; class Arachnida; order Ixodida; family Ixodidae; genus Dermacentor; species Dermacentor andersoni. The sequence goes on from NW_027315442.1 coordinate 4,266, forward strand.
GGTAGACGGGAGCGCCCGCTCCGACGCGCTCGGCGTAGTTTCCCTTGCGCAGGAGACGGTGGATACGGCCCACGGGGAACTGGAGACCCGCGCGGCTGGAACGCGTCTTGCTCTTGCCCTTCGCCTTGCCGCCTTTGCCGCGTCCGGACATGCTGGTGCTGCTGATGCGTAGAGTGAGACAGAGAAACGCACGACTGACGCAGTCGCGATCTGTGAGCGATTTGAGCCGTGCTCGTAGTGCCTTCGCCGCTGTCGCCGCCGCCGGTCCCAAAGGAAAGCGCGAGGGAAAGGGAGAGAGGCCGCGTGGACCAATGGCGCGCGCGGATATGCGAGGTCGCGTGAACACCACCCTCCCGCGATAAAAACGGGGCGCGCGCGACCGGTCGCGCGTATTCCGATCTCGTTTGCTCGGCTACTCACAACGGTGCGATGCCTCCCCAGCCCAGCGGTAAGGCCGTGAAGAAGGCCGGCAAGGCGCAGAAGAACGTGCGCGCCACCGACAAGAAGAAGAAGAAGCGCCGCAGGAAGGAGAGCTTCTCCATCTATATCTACAAGGTGCTGAAGCAGGTGCACCCGGACACTGGAGTCTCCAGCAAGGCCATGTCTATCATGAACAGCTTCGTGAACGACATCTTCGAGCGTATCGCCGCGGAGTCGTCCCGTCTGGCTCACTACAACAAGCGCTCGACCATCACGAGCCGGGAGATCCAGACTGCCGTGCGTCTGCTGTTGCCCGGCGAGCTGGCCAAACACGCCGTGTCCGAGGGCACCAAAGCCGTCACCAAGTACACCAGCTCCAAGTAGGCGACCGAGCGCTCGTCCGCCCAGCCCACACCCAACGGCTCTTCTCAGAGCCACCCAAAGTGTCTGCATTGGCATTGGGATGTAGTGAGAATCTCGACGATTCCGTCCGTTCCCTCTGTTCGACGCTTCCTCGTTTAGAAAAAAAACCCGACGCGCGCTGTCGGACAACGCGTTCTCATTGCGACAGCGCGTGTGCTAAAAGTTTCGTAGCAGAAACGCACAGAACGCCAGGCGCTCAGCACAACAACACAAACAAAGCGAGTATAGGGCGCGTGAGCCGACTCCGCGCGAGCGGCCACGTTCGCCTGCACTAATTGCCACGGCGCGTGTTTCGCACACCTAGGCTGATGAGGCGGTCGTTGCTGCACATTTACTTAATTCTGATGTAGCGTAAGTTTTAAAAGCAGGCAGCCCTCGTCCGTTTTTTCACATTTTATTTCTTATTTTCGGTCGACGCGCATTTGCGGGTCCCGAGGTGTGCCTCTATGGCTGCTAGAACTAATGTCGTCGGTCGCTGCGTGTGCTAGAATGCCCACTCGGCGGCCGCCCGCACGTATAGAGCAGTGCTCCGGACTGAAATTTAGAGCCGCGTGCTGTCAGCGCCGCATCGCTGTAGCAGTGGCTGGCGAGCGGAAATGCGTTAGCACGTTCACGAAGCAGCAGCGCGTAAGGGAAATTTTACGCTGTTATTACAAATGTAGTGGTAATTTGAAGTGGAAAAAGGAGAGATGCGCGCGGCTCTCCGCATACTGCATAGCGGTTGCGCGCGCGTCCTGCGTAGCTGCCTTCGTACGGGCTGGGCGCGATGGGAGAGGGAGGAGGTCGGAGCGCCGCCAGCACTGCCCTCGCTCTCTTCCGTCCCCTAGAATGCTGAATTTGGCTCGCGCGCGCGCGTCTTAGGCTGATTTCGCTGACGCTATCTGCGAGGCTACGTAAGCTATCGCGACGAAATTTGACGGTCGTGTGGGCACCAGTCAGCGGTGCCTGCGTGCGAAATTTGAAACGCCTGAGGCGAGCGGAGCATGAGCGCGCCCTGTTTTGCGACTAGTGATCAAGCGAACCGTGTTGGCGTGGCTGAGTTTGAAGTTGTGCGCGCGGTGTGCTTTGCGGCAATGACCAGGGTGCACTTGCAAGCGTAGCCGAGCTAACGGTGAATAGAACGAGTAATCACAATTATGAGAACACAATAAACTTGTTCCTGGGGCGCGACACGAGCAGTGAGTGCGTGCAACATACCACAATAACATTGTTGACACGTTTGTTTTTCCCTTGGCGAGTTGAGCAAAATAAGAAGGGAGGCTGGTTGAACATCAGCCTACGTTGCAGTGTGGAATGCCCAAAAAGAGACAACATAAGAAAAACAAAAGTAAACTCTGCGATTGTGTTGCGAGGCCACTTGTCTTGAACTCAGTGCGTGGCCTAAGCAGGGCTCAGTGCAGCAACCAGCGACTCACTCGCGAAGAGAGGCCGCGCTGCCCGGGAGCCAATCGGCGCGCGTTCATCCTCCTCGCCCTCTTTTTTGCGGCGCGGCTTCGTCGCTCAGTCGCGGCGCAAGGACGCGGCATTCGCTTTCCTGACTCGCTCCGAAGCAGCAGCAACAGCCGAGATGTCTGGACGTGGCAAGGGCGGCAAGGGGCTCGGCAAGGGTGGCGCGAAGCGTCATCGTAAGGTGTTGCGTGACAACATCCAAGGCATCACCAAGCCTGCCATCCGTCGCCTCGCTCGCCGTGGCGGTGTCAAGCGTATCTCCGGCCTGATCTACGAGGAGACACGCGGTGTGCTCAAGGTGTTCCTCGAGAACGTGATTCGGGACGCCGTCACCTACACTGAGCACGCCAAGCGCAAGACCGTGACCGCCATGGACGTTGTGTATGCCCTCAAGCGTCAGGGCCGCACCCTCTACGGTTTCGGAGGCTAAGCAGCGCGCGTGCGCGACGTCGTCTGCAAGCAGCGCATCAGCTCCTCTGAAGAACCCAACAGCCCTCTTCAGGGCTACCCACTTGGTGCTTCGGCAGTGATGCGCAGGATTTGCGATCTCCTGCTCCGTTAACCCTCTTTTGCACGCCATTATCTCGCGTTCGGCCGTACGAGACACGCGCGGTGAACTTGGTCAGGTGAGCGAGCGCAACCGCGTGTATTCATAAGGCGTGGTAGCATAGTTTTTCGCCCTCGCAAGGCGAGCTCTGCTCGATTGCATTTGCGCTCGCCACTGCGTGTTGTGTTGCTGCCATTTCGCCCGCCCTCAGCGTGTCCTAGTTGCGACGTGCCGGTCGTTCGTGCAGCTCAGTTGTCGCCTTTGGTTGGACCCTTGTTGAGCCAGCCAGAGTGGCATGATGATTAAAAGAAAGGTAATCGTAAGCTCGTCGATGCGCATTTTGTCGCTTTGAAGTGGCTCGCTTCTTCTACTCCCTTGGAGAAGAGTATGAGCCGGGCGGCAGCACTCGGTTACATACGCCGAGCGTGGCGGTCAGCGGGCACACTTAAGTTAAGTAAGGCCCCATATTTCACAGCAATAGCTCGTGTGGATATGCAACGAAGCAAAGCACGAGGAAAATATTGCCCGGCACGGGCCAGTGTGTAACAGCTGAAAGCGAGTTTTCTACAGACAGCAGTTATTTGTTCTCTCCAGTGCAAGCGTTAAATGAGCGAGCCTGAGCTGCATTCTGAGCTGCATTCGCACGGCTTCGTTGGTTTGCGTCGGAGAAACAATAATGTGCCAGTCCTCTTGGCCTACGAGCTGAGCGCCCGTCGTGTCCCTCGTCTAGCCTTGTGGTTGTTGCATGCGCGATGGGCGGCCGTGGACTGCCACCGTGCGATTCACAATTGCGTAACTCTTTTGAGCGACGCAAATGAATGGAAAGGTGAGGAGATTAGCTAGGTAGCTGTCGCTAGAACCGGGCTCACTGCGTTGTATTCAAGTGGACGAGGGTGCGCGCGGTAGACACCGAGGGGCGTGCTGTTTTCATTGGTGCTGTTGTCTGTAATACTCGTGCACAGGGGGATTTCTTATGCGCGCGCTATAGGTGATAAGCAGTTGGTTCGAGGTCAATGTGGTTCTTGCAAGCCAATGCACCCCCGAGTCGCCCAAAACAAGAGGAAAATAAAATACAGGAGCAGAGCGGTGAAGTGTGCTTGCCTAGACAGAAATATGCTTTCACAGTGCAGGCTCATTTTCTCTCGTTATTTGTATACGACTCGCTCTTTCGTCATGCGTGCGCGTAGGTGATGCTGGGCGACCTTGTTCGCGCCATATACTTAGATCGGTAAGGAAGCGGGCGCTGGACATGCGCTGCGTTTAAAGAAAACAAACTTTTTCGAGCAACGTATTTGTGCATGCCAAGCGGGAGACGAGCGGCCGCCCGCTTGGCGATTTGAGCGGTGCATCGCGTATTTGTCGAACTCTTCGCCGCCAGATGGAGCCTCCTGTCCTACGTGTGAACATTTGTCCTTTTGGCAGTTTGTGCCACGCGTATTTATGCGCTGTAAGGCGGTTGCGTAATGTCATTGCGTGGAAGCGCCAAAGTGCACAAGACTACCTCTTGCCGCTGCATCCCTGGAAAATCGTAAATGTGAAAGCTGCTGTACAGAAAGATTCCGAATTTGAACCGGCTGCTCCCTCACTCATGTCGCATGTATTGGCACGCGAAGGTAAGAGAAACTGACACGCGCCGGCCGTCGCCATCGCACGGATTTCGCATTCGTGTTGCGTTTAATGAAAGCCAAGCTCGCGCCAATTATTTTACATTTCTCCCACGAAGCCGCCGGGAAATGTGTGCGCCTATGGCCTTGACGTATAGCAAAGCGAGATGATGGCTCAACAGGTAAACAAATGGGGAAGGAGCAGCCGGAGAAAATGTACGGGCCGCTTACTTTGAAGAAACTCGGCACTTTTGGTTATTTCTTTTCTCTTGTTTATGTATGGATTGCGACTGTGAACTCACTGGCATGTGCGTGCAAAGGGAATAGCCGAGGACGAAGCAAGGCGTACACAGTGCGCAATGAGGTCATACGGGTCGTGCGTGTAGCTCGGAGGTGAACTCCAAGTAATGCATCGGAACACACCCAAGAGAAAACAACGGGTTGTCACGAGAGAACTAATGCAGCCATGTAAACGAAGCTTGTTGCATGTGAGAAAAACGTGTGGTGGTGCGGTGACGTTTCTTTTTTTCCTTCCATAATGCACGAGTACTGGCAGGTTAAGAAGTACAAAGTTTCATATCTCAACAATACAAATCGGTACCGCGATCGTGTGAATTGCACACAACAACTAACGCAAGTTCTGTCTAAAAATTTTCATCCCATCGAAAACGCCTCTCATGTCTATGAAGGTATTGTAAAAGTCATACTCACGCATGAATGGTATATCTTATCGAGGCGTATAAATTGTGTTCCCTTTATACATATCGCCTTGTGCAATTAACAGAATTTCCAAATCCGGTTCCATTGCTGCGCGACGGAGCTTTAAAGCGCACACTTGAACTGCTCTTTTTTTTTTTTTTCCTCTCTTCCATTTCACAGTTTTCCACAATCACTGAGAATAATTAAAAAAATGAGGAAGAGCTCGGCATCAGTTGAAAATTGCGCTGTTGCAGGCGCGCGATTTGAACGTTTTCTTTTACACGCAATTAGGCGCACCAAATTCGGTGCGTTAGTTGGCGAGGAAATAGATTTCTGCCGGCGGCTGCCGAGCTGGAGCTTCGCTATAACATGACAACAACGCCGTCGATCCTGTGGCGAAGTTGCGTGCGGGAATGCAATCGAAAAAGCTAGCTGACGAAATGTACGCTCTGTATAGAGCAAAGTGTTGCGTTTGATGATTGTTTGTCAAAACCTTGCAAGTGCGAAAACTGTGTACCGAATACGTGGCACGCGGAAGCCGTGCTTGGGGTCGCGCCTGCGAAGCGTTGGTTGATGCTCCTAACGTGTCTCCTAACGCGCGTTCAACACCTGTCAATATTGTATTCCAAATTCGCTCTTAGAGCGGAAGTACATCGTTTTCTCTGTAACTCTGAAGTGGTGCTGGTAGACCATACGTAAGTTTGTCGTTAATCTTGCGATGCGAATGCGGGCCTCGCGTTCTTCAATGCGTGGACGGGAAAGTGTGGTACTGGCATGTCTGCATATGCGAGAGGGTTTGCTGCCGAGTGCGGCCACACCACGATGTAGTTGCCCCTCGAGAAGGCACCGTGGCGCGCACTTGTAGTTCGTGAAACGAGCAGCAGCATGATCAAAGCAATGCAGTGAACAAGCAATAATGTAGCCTAAACATGCACACCCATCTCCGTCGCGCGCAGATCGCGATAACAGCTCCCATGGCGTTGGGCGTGGAGCGCTAACCACTGTCGAGATTAGTGGTGTGGTCTCACACTCGGCACTGGCAATTCACGACGCGCGGCGGTATAAGCGAGATTGTGGTGTTGGCTGAAACGAAAGAGAACAGCGCAGCATGCTGTCGTGTTTAAACTCAATTAAACCGCCTGCGAATGTGCTTTCCTTAGCCGCGAACAAGGCGCCCGCGCGAAAACGTGCCTCCTCCAGCATCCTGGCGAACGGCGGCGGCGGCGTGCGCCGCACCGCCCGAGACGGCTGCGCTGGCGCTGGCCAATCGGCGGGTGAGTTGGAGAGGAGAAGAGTAGTGCGGCGAAGCACGACGCGCGCGGCGCAGGGGTCATTTTCACTCCGGCAGTCGACGACTTCGGACGCTCGCTCCGTTCGCCATGGCCAGGACCAAGCAAACCGCCCGTAAGAGCACCGGTGGGAAGGCTCCGCGTAAGCAGCTTGCTACCAAGGCTGCTCGCAAGAGTGCACCTGCCACAGGTGGGGTTAAGAAACCGCATCGGTACAGGCCTGGGACCGTGGCCCTTCGTGAAATTCGCCGCTACCAGAAGTCGACCGAACTTCTCATCCGCAAGCTGCCGTTCCAGCGCTTGGTGAGGGAAATCGCTCAGGATTTCAAGACCGACCTCCGATTCCAGAGTTCGGCTGTGATGGCCCTTCAGGAGGCCAGCGAGGCCTACCTGGTCGGTCTCTTCGAGGACACCAACCTGTGCGCCATCCACGCCAAGCGCGTTACCATCATGCCGAAGGACATCCAGCTGGCCCGGCGCATCCGTGGCGAGCGCGCCTAAGTTCGGTTCGGCCGCTGTCTGCGCCGCAGCCTCGGTCAGGCAAGCAACACAAAACGGTCCTTCTCAGGACCACCTACATGTTTGCTTCGGCCACGGGAGCACGCGAGACCACGTACTCCAACCGTACCCTCTCGGTCTGTCTGTTTTGTTGTTATTTTTTATTATCAATATTTTTTCTCTGTGTGTGTGTCTGTGGTGAGCTGCCGGTGCGAGGTGGTGCCTCGTTTCGGATGCATATGGTAAGTATTGCGCGCGCTCGAGCAAGACGAGAGAGAGGAAAAAAAAAAAGAAACAAAATGCGCGTTCGTTGCAAAACGGTTCGCGCATTCATGCGAAGAAGCCGCGCACGAAGACGAAATTAATGCGGCCGATGTTGCGTGCAAGCTTTTGTGTATTGGTATGCCATGCATGCGTTTGTTCACGTTCCTCATGCATACCTGCCTGGCTCATAAGTGCATGCTGGTTGCGGATATGGGCCATTTTTTGTTTGTTTTCAAGGGCCCGATCGCCTATCACATTCCACTACGCGAATCGTACGCTACTTGCAGTGAGGCTCGTCCCTGTGCGCCCCCGGACACCCTGAAGCTCGCTTTCTATCTACATTCGTGCACTGACATGCCAGCTAGCTAGCAGCAGCGTCAGTTCAACAGGCACGGTTGCGCTAATTCAAACAGAGGGAAACGGGCGCAGAGAACGGGATTGCCAAGCAAAACCCTGCCGTCACACGCATTTCGGTGGTCCTGACAAGGACCGTTGGGTTGTGCGACGAGCGCGACTGTAGTCCGGCGGCTGGGAGCTGCTCGCTTACGCCTTCTTCTCGGTCTTCTTTGGGAGAAGCACAGCTTGGATGTTGGGCAAGACGCCGCCCTGCGCGATCGTCACGCCGGAGAGCAGCTTGTTCAGCTCCTCGTCGTTGCGGATGGCGAGCTGCAGGTGGCGGGGGATGATCCTGGTCTTCTTGTTGTCACGAGCCGCGTTGCCAGCGAGCTCGAGCACTTCGGCAGCCAGGTACTCGAGGACGGCCGCGAGGTAGACGGGAGCGCCCGCTCCGACGCGCTCGGCGTAGTTTCCCTTGCGCAGGAGACGGTGGATACGGCCCACGGGGAACTGGAGACCCGCGCGGCTGGAACGCGTCTTGCTCTTGCCCTTCGCCTTGCCGCCTTTGCCGCGTCCGGACATGCTGGTGCTGCTGATGCGTAGAGTGAGACAGAGAAACGCACGACTGACGCAGTCGCGATCTGTGAGCGATTTGAGCCGTGCTCGTAGTGCCTTCGCCGCTGTCGCCGCCGCCGGTCCCAAAGGAAAGCGCGAGGGAAAGGGAGAGAGGCCGCGTGGACCAATGGCGCGCGCGGATATGCGAGGTCGCGTGAACACCACCCTCCCGCGATAAAAACGGGGCGCGCGCGACCGGTCGCGCGTATTCCGATCTCGTTTGCTCGGCTACTCACAACGGTGCGATGCCTCCCCAGCCCAGCGGTAAGGCCGTGAAGAAGGCCGGCAAGGCGCAGAAGAACGTGCGCGCCACCGACAAGAAGAAGAAGAAGCGCCGCAGGAAGGAGAGCTTCTCCATCTATATCTACAAGGTGCTGAAGCAGGTGCACCCGGACACTGGAGTCTCCAGCAAGGCCATGTCTATCATGAACAGCTTCGTGAACGACATCTTCGAGCGTATCGCCGCGGAGTCGTCCCGTCTGGCTCACTACAACAAGCGCTCGACCATCACGAGCCGGGAGATCCAGACTGCCGTGCGTCTGCTGTTGCCCGGCGAGCTGGCCAAACACGCCGTGTCCGAGGGCACCAAAGCCGTCACCAAGTACACCAGCTCCAAGTAGGCGACCGAGCGCTCGTCCGCCCAGCCCACACCCAACGGCTCTTCTCAGAGCCACCCAAAGTGTCTGCATTGGCATTGGGATGTAGTGAGAATCTCGACGATTCCGTCCGTTCCCTCTGTTCGACGCTTCCTCGTTTAGAAAAAAAACCCGACGCGCGCTGTCGGACAACGCGTTCTCATTGCGACAGCGCGTGTGCTAAAAGTTTCGTAGCAGAAGAACGCACAGAACGCCAGGCGCTCAGCACAACAACACAAACAAAGCGAGTATAGGGCGCGTGAGCCGACTCCGCGCGAGCGGCCACGTTCGCCTGCACTAATTGCCACGGCGCGTGTTTCGCACACCTAGGCTGATGAGGCGGTCGTTGCTGCACATTTACTTAATTCTGATGTAGCGTAAGTTTTAAAAGCAGGCAGCCCTCGTCCGTTTTTTCACATTTTATTTCTTATTTTCGGTCGACGCGCATTTGCGGGTCCCGAGGTGTGCCTCTATGGCTGCTAGAACTAATGTCGTCGGTCGCTGCGTGTGCTAGAATGCCCACTCGGCGGCCGCCCGCACGTATAGAGCAGTGCTCCGGACTGAAATTTAGAGCCGCGTGCTGTCAGCGCCGCATCGCTGTAGCAGTGGCTGGCGAGCGGAAATGCGTTAGCACGTTCACGAAGCAGCAGCGCGTAAGGGAAATTTTACGCTGTTATTACAAATGTAGTGGTAATTTGAAGTGGAAAAAGGAGAGATGCGCGCGGCTCTCCGCATACTGCATAGCGGTTGCGCGCGCGTCCTGCGTAGCTGCCTTCGTACGGGCTGGGCGCGATGGGAGAGGGAGGAGGTCGGAGCGCCGCCAGCACTGCCCTCGCTCTCTTCCGTCCCCTAGAATGCTGAATTTGGCTCGCGCGCGCGTCTTAGGCTGATTTCGCTGACGCTATCTGCGAGGCTACGTAAGCTATCGCGACGAAATTTGACGGTCGTGTGGGCACCAGTCAGCGGTGCCTGCGTGCGAAATTTGAAACGCCTGAGGCGAGCGGAGCATGAGCGCGCCCTGTTTTGCGACTAGTGATCAAGCGAACCGTGTTGGCGTGGCTGAGTTTGAAGTTGTGCGCGCGGTGTGCTTTGCGGCAATGACCAGGGTGCACTTGCAAGCGTAGCCGAGCTAACGGTGAATAGAACGAGTAATCACAATTATGAGAACACAATAAACTTGTTCCTGGGGCGCGACACGAGCAGTGAGTGCGTGCAACATACCACAATAACATTGTTGACACGTTTGTTTTTCCCTTGGCGAGTTGAGCAAAATAAGAAGGGAGGCTGGTTGAACATCAGCCTACGTTGCAGTGTGGAATGCCCAAAAAGAGACAACATAAGAAAAACAAAAGTAAACTCTGCGATTGTGTTGCGAGGCCACTTGTCTTGAACTCAGTGCGTGGCCTAAGCAGGGCTCAGTGCAGCAACCAGCGACTCACTCGCGAAGAGAGGCCGCGCTGCCCGGGAGCCAATCGGCGCGCGTTCATCCTCCTCGCCCTCTTTTTTGCGGCGCGGCTTCGTCGCTCAGTCGCGGCGCAAGGACGCGGCATTCGCTTTCCTGACTCGCTCCGAAGCAGCAGCAACAGCCGAGATGTCTGGACGTGGCAAGGGCGGCAAGGGGCTCGGCAAGGGTGGCGCGAAGCGTCATCGTAAGGTGTTGCGTGACAACATCCAAGGCATCACCAAGCCTGCCATCCGTCGCCTCGCTCGCCGTGGCGGTGTCAAGCGTATCTCCGGCCTGATCTACGAGGAGACACGCGGTGTGCTCAAGGTGTTCCTCGAGAACGTGATTCGGGACGCCGTCACCTACACTGAGCACGCCAAGCGCAAGACCGTGACCGCCATGGACGTTGTGTATGCCCTCAAGCGTCAGGGCCGCACCCTCTACGGTTTCGGAGGCTAAGCAGCGCGCGTGCGCGACGTCGTCTGCAAGCAGCGCATCAGCTCCTCTGAAGAACCCAACAGCCCTCTTCAGGGCTACCCACTTGGTGCTTCGGCAGTGATGCGCAGGATTTGCGATCTCCTGCTCCGTTAACCCTCTTTTGCACGCCATTATCTCGCGTTCGGCCGTACGAGACACGCGCGGTGAACTTGGTCAGGTGAGCGAGCGCAACCGCGTGTATTCATAAGGCGTGGTAGCATAGTTTTTCGCCCTCGCAAGGCGAGCTCTGCTCGATTGCATTTGCGCTCGCCACTGCGTGTTGTGTTGCTGCCATTTCGCCCGCCCTCAGCGTGTCCTAGTTGCGACGTGCCGGTCGTTCGTGCAGCTCAGTTGTCGCCTTTGGTTGGACCCTTGTTGAGCCAGCCAGAGTGGCATGATGATTAAAAGAAAGGTAATCGTAAGCTCGTCGATGCGCATTTTGTCGCTTTGAAGTGGCTCGCTTCTTCTACTCCCTTGGAGAAGAGTATGAGCCGGGCGGCAGCACTCGGTTACATACGCCGAGCGTGGCGGTCAGCGGGCACACTTAAGTTAAGTAAGGCCCCATATTTCACAGCAATAGCTCGTGTGGATATGCAACGAAGCAAAGCACGAGGAAAATATTGCCCGGCACGGGCCAGTGTGTAACAGCTGAAAGCGAGTTTTCTACAGACAGCAGTTATTTGTTCTCTCCAGTGCAAGCGTTAAATGAGCGAGCCTGAGCTGCATTCTGAGCTGCATTCGCACGGCTTCGTTGGTTTGCGTCGGAGAAACAATAATGTGCCAGTCCTCTTGGCCTACGAGCTGAGCGCCCGTCGTGTCCCTCGTCTAGCCTTGTGGTTGTTGCATGCGCGATGGGCGGCCGTGGACTGCCACCGTGCGATTCACAATTGCGTAACTCTTTTGAGCGACGCAAATGAATGGAAAGGTGAGGAGATTAGCTAGGTAGCTGTCGCTAGAACCGGGCTCACTGCGTTGTATTCAAGTGGACGAGGGTGCGCGCGGTAGACACCGAGGGGCGTGCTGTTTTCATTGGTGCTGTTGTCTGTAATACTCGTGCACAGGGGGATTTCTTATGCGCGCGCTATAGGTGATAAGCAGTTGGTTCGAGGTCAATGTGGTTCTTGCAAGCCAATGCACCCCCGAGTCGCCCAAAACAAGAGGAAAATAAAATACAGGAGCAGAGCGGTGAAGTGTGCTTGCCTAGACAGAAATATGCTTTCACAGTGCAGGCTCATTTTCTCTCGTTATTTGTATACGACTCGCTCTTTCGTCATGCGTGCGCGTAGGTGATGCTGGGCGACCTTGTTCGCGCCATATACTTAGATCGGTAAGGAAGCGGGCGCTGGACATGCGCTGCGTTTAAAGAAAACAAACTTTTTCGAGCAACGTATTTGTGCATGCCAAGCGGGAGACGAGCGGCCGCCCGCTTGGCGATTTGAGCGGTGCATCGCGTATTTGTCGAACTCTTCGCCGCCAGATGGAGCCTCCTGTCCTACGTGTGAACATTTGTCCTTTTGGCAGTTTGTGCCACGCGTATTTATGCGCTGTAAGGCGGTTGCGTAATGTCATTGCGTGGAAGCGCCAAAGTGCACAAGACTACCTCTTGCCGCTGCATCCCTGGAAAATCGTAAATGTGAAAGCTGCTGTACAGAAAGATTCCGAATTTGAACCGGCTGCTCCCTCACTCATGTCGCATGTATTGGCACGCGAAGGTAAGAGAAACTGACACGCGCCGGCCGTCGCCATCGCACGGATTTCGCATTCGTGTTGCGTTTAATGAAAGCCAAGCTCGCGCCAATTATTTTACATTTCTCCCACGAAGCCGCCGGGAAATGTGTGCGCCTATGGCCTTGACGTATAGCAAAGCGAGATGATGGCTCAACAGGTAAACAAATGGGGAAGGAGCAGCCGGAGAAAATGTACGGGCCGCTTACTTTGAAGAAACTCGGCACTTTTGGTTATTTCTTTTCTCTTGTTTATGTATGGATTGCGACTGTGAACTCACTGGCATGTGCGTGCAAAGGGAATAGCCGAGGACGAAGCAAGGCGTACACAGTGCGCAATGAGGTCATACGGGTCGTGCGTGTAGCTCGGAGGTGAACTCCAAGTAATGCATCGGAACACACCCAAGAGAAAACAACGGGTTGTCACGAGAGAACTAATGCAGCCATGTAAACGAAGCTTGTTGCATGTGAGAAAAACGTGTGGTGGTGCGGTGACGTTTCTTTTTTTCCTTCCATAATGCACGAGTACTGGCAGGTTAAGAAGTACAAAGTTTCATATCTCAACAATACAAATCGGTACCGCGATCGTGTGAATTGCACACAACAACTAACGCAAGTTCTGTCTAAAAATTTTCATCCCATCGAAAACGCCTCTCATGTCTATGAAGGTATTGTAAAAGTCATACTCACGCATGAATGGTATATCTTATCGAGGCGTATAAATTGTGTTCCCTTTATACATATCGCCTTGTGCAATTAACAGAATTTCCAAATCCGGTTCCATTGCTGCGCGACGGAGCTTTAAAGCGCACACTTGAACTGCTCTTTTTTTTTTTTTTCCTCTCTTCCATTTCACAGTTTTCCACAATCACTGAGAATAATTAAAAAAATGAGGAAGAGCTCGGCATCAGTTGAAAATTGCGCTGTTGCAGGCGCGCGATTTGAACGTTTTCTTTTACACGCAATTAGGCGCACCAAATTCGGTGCGTTAGTTGGCGAGGAAATAGATTTCTGCCGGCGGCTGCCGAGCTGGAGCTTCGCTATAACATGACAACAACGCCGTCGATCCTGTGGCGAAGTTGCGTGCGGGAATGCAATCGAAAAAGCTAGCTGACGAAATGTACGCTCTGTATAGAGCAAAGTGTTGCGTTTGATGATTGTTTGTCAAAACCTTGCAAGTGCGAAAACTGTGTACCGAATACGTGGCACGCGGAAGCCGTGCTTGGGGTCGCGCCTGCGAAGCGTTGGTTGATGCTCCTAACGTGTCTCCTAACGCGCGTTCAACACCTGTCAATATTGTATTCCAAATTCGCTCTTAGAGCGGAAGTACATCGTTTTCTCTGTAACTCTGAAGTGGTGCTGGTAGACCATACGTAAGTTTGTCGTTAATCTTGCGATGCGAATGCGGGCCTCGCGTTCTTCAATGCGTGGACGGGAAAGTGTGGTACTGGCATGTCTGCATATGCGAGAGGGTTTGCTGCCGAGTGCGGCCACACCACGATGTAGTTGCCCCTCGAGAAGGCACCGTGGCGCGCACTTGTAGTTCGTGAAACGAGCAGCAGCATGATCAAAGCAATGCAGTGAACAAGCAATAATGTAGCCTAAACATGCACACCCATCTCCGTCGCGCGCAGATCGCGATAACAGCTCCCATGGCGTTGGGCGTGGAGCGCTAACCACTGTCGAGATTAGTGGTGTGGTCTCACACTCGGCACTGGCAATTCACGACGCGCGGCGGTATAAGCGAGATTGTGGTGTTGGCTGAAACGAAAGAGAACAGCGCAGCATGCTGTCGTGTTTAAACTCAATTAAACCGCCTGCGAATGTGCTTTCCTTAGCCGCGAACAAGGCGCCCGCGCGAAAACGTGCCTCCTCCAGCATCCTGGCGAACGGCGGCGGCGGCGTGCGCCGCACCGCCCGAGACGGCTGCGCTGGCGCTGGCCAATCGGCGGGTGAGTTGGAGAGGAGAAGAGTAGTGCGGCGAAGCACGACGCGCGCGGCGCAGGGGTCATTTTCACTCCGGCAGTCGACGACTTCGGACGCTCGCTCCGTTCGCCATGGCCAGGACCAAGCAAACCGCCCGTAAGAGCACCGGTGGGAAGGCTCCGCGTAAGCAGCTTGCTACCAAGGCTGCTCGCAAGAGTGCACCTGCCACAGGTGGGGTTAAGAAACCGCATCGGTACAGGCCTGGGACCGTGGCCCTTCGTGAAATTCGCCGCTACCAGAAGTCGACCGAACTTCTCATCCGCAAGCTGCCGTTCCAGCGCTTGGTGAGGGAAATCGCTCAGGATTTCAAGACCGACCTCCGATTCCAGAGTTCGGCTGTGATGGCCCTTCAGGAGGCCAGCGAGGCCTACCTGGTCGGTCTCTTCGAGGACACCAACCTGTGCGCCATCCACGCCAAGCGCGTTACCATCATGCCGAAGGACATCCAGCTGGCCCGGCGCATCCGTGGCGAGCGCGCCTAAGTTCGGTTCGGCCGCTGTCTGCGCCGCAGCCTCGGTCAGGCAAGCAACACAAAACGGTCCTTCTCAGGACCACCTACATGTTTGCTTCGGCCACGGGAGCACGCGAGACCACGTACTCCAACCGTACCCTCTCGGTCTGTCTGTTTTGTTGTTATTTTTTATTATCAATATTTTTTCTCTGTGTGTGTGTCTGTGGTGAGCTGCCGGTGCGAGGTGGTGCCTCGTTTCGGATGCATATGGTAAGTATTGCGCGCGCTCGAGCAAGACGAGAGAGAGGAAAAAAAAAAAGAAACAAAATGCGCGTTCGTTGCAAAACGGTTCGCGCATTCATGCGAAGAAGCCGCGCACGAAGACGAAATTAATGCGGCCGATGTTGCGTGCAAGCTTTTGTGTATTGGTATGCCATGCATGCGTTTGTTCACGTTCCTCATGCATACCTGCCTGGCTCATAAGTGCATGCTGGTTGCGGATATGGGCCATTTTTTGTTTGTTTTCAAGGGCCCGATCGCCTATCACATTCCACTACGCGAATCGTACGCTACTTGCAGTGAGGCTCGTCCCTGTGCGCCCCCGGACACCCTGAAGCTCGCTTTCTATCTACATTCGTGCACTGACATGCCAGCTAGCTAGCAGCAGCGTCAGTTCAACAGGCACGGTTGCGCTAATTCAAACAGAGGGAAACGGGCGCAGAGAACGGGATTGCCAAGCAAAACCCTGCCGTCACACGCATTTCGGTGGTCCTGACAAGGACCGTTGGGTTGTGCGACGAGCGCGACTGTAGTCCGGCGGCTGGGAGCTGCTCGCTTACGCCTTCTTCTCGGTCTTCTTTGGGAGAAGCACAGCTTGGATGTTGGGCAAGACGCCGCCCTGCGCGATCGTCACGCCGGAGAGCAGCTTGTTCAGCTCCTCGTCGTTGCGGATGGCGAGCTGCAGGTGGCGGGGGATGATCCTGGTCTTCTTGTTGTCACGAGCCGCGTTGCCAGCGAGCTCGAGCACTTCGGCAGCCAGGTACTCGAGGACGGCCGCGAGGTAGACGGGAGCGCCCGCTCCGACGCGCTCGGCGTAGTTTCCCTTGCGCAGGAGACGGTGGATACGGCCCACGGGGAACTGGAGACCCGCGCGGCTGGAACGCGTCTTGCTCTTGCCCTTCGCCTTGCCGCCTTTGCCGCGTCCGGACATGCTGGTGCTGCTGATGCGTAGAGTGAGACAGAGAAACGCACGACTGACGCAGTCGCGATCTGTGAGCGATTTGAGCCGTGCTCGTAGTGCCTTCGCCGCTGTCGCCGCCGCCGGTCCCAAAGGAAAGCGCGAGGGAAAGGGAGAGAGGCCGCGTGGACCAATGGCGCGCGCGGATATGCGAGGTCGCGTGAACACCACCCTCCCGCGATAAAAACGGGGCGCGCGCGACCGGTCGCGCGTATTCCGATCTCGTTTGCTCGGCTACTCACAACGGTGCGATGCCTCCCCAGCCCAGCGGTAAGGCCGTGAAGAAGGCCGGCAAGGCGCAGAAGAACGTGCGCGCCACCGACAAGAAGAAGAAGAAGCGCCGCAGGAAGGAGAGCTTCTCCATCTATATCTACAAGGTGCTGAAGCAGGTGCACCCGGACACTGGAGTCTCCAGCAAGGCCATGTCTATCATGAACAGCTTCGTGAACGACATCTTCGAGCGTATCGCCGCGGAGTCGTCCCGTCTGGCTCACTACAACAAGCGCTCGACCATCACGAGCCGGGAGATCCAGACTGCCGTGCGTCTGCTGTTGCCCGGCGAGCTGGCCAAACACGCCGTGTCCGAGGGCACCAAAGCCGTCACCAAGTACACCAGCTCCAAGTAGGCGACCGAGCGCTCGTCCGCCCAGCCCACACCCAACGGCTCTTCTCAGAGCCACCCAAAGTGTCTGCATTGGCATTGGGATGTAGTGAGAATCTCGACGATTCCGTCCGTTCCCTCTGTTCGACGCTTCCTCGTTTAGAAAAAAAACCCGACGCGCGCTGTCGGACAACGCGTTCTCATTGCGACAGCGCGTGTGCTAAAAGTTTCGTAGCAGAAACGCACAGAACGCCAGGCGCTCAGCACAACAACACAAACAAAGCGAGTATAGGGCGCGTGAGCCGACTCCGCGCGAGCGGCCACGTTCGCCTGCACTAATTGCCACGGCGCGTGTTTCGCACACCTAGGCTGATGAGGCGGTCGTT
Organism: Dermacentor andersoni; assembly: GCF_023375885.2. Classification (NCBI taxonomy): domain Eukaryota; kingdom Metazoa; phylum Arthropoda; class Arachnida; order Ixodida; family Ixodidae; genus Dermacentor; species Dermacentor andersoni. The sequence continues at coordinate 21,351 of NW_027315442.1, forward strand.
GCTGCACATTTACTTAATTCTGATGTAGCGTAAGTTTTAAAAGCAGGCAGCCCTCGTCCGTTTTTTCACATTTTATTTCTTATTTTCGGTCGACGCGCATTTGCGGGTCCCGAGGTGTGCCTCTATGGCTGCTAGAACTAATGTCGTCGGTCGCTGCGTGTGCTAGAATGCCCACTCGGCGGCCGCCCGCACGTATAGAGCAGTGCTCCGGACTGAAATTTAGAGCCGCGTGCTGTCAGCGCCGCATCGCTGTAGCAGTGGCTGGCGAGCGGAAATGCGTTAGCACGTTCACGAAGCAGCAGCGCGTAAGGGAAATTTTACGCTGTTATTACAAATGTAGTGGTAATTTGAAGTGGAAAAAGGAGAGATGCGCGCGGCTCTCCGCATACTGCATAGCGGTTGCGCGCGCGTCCTGCGTAGCTGCCTTCGTACGGGCTGGGCGCGATGGGAGAGGGAGGAGGTCGGAGCGCCGCCAGCACTGCCCTCGCTCTCTTCCGTCCCCTAGAATGCTGAATTTGGCTCGCGCGCGCGTCTTAGGCTGATTTCGCTGACGCTATCTGCGAGGCTACGTAAGCTATCGCGACGAAATTTGACGGTCGTGTGGGCACCAGTCAGCGGTGCCTGCGTGCGAAATTTGAAACGCCTGAGGCGAGCGGAGCATGAGCGCGCCCTGTTTTGCGACTAGTGATCAAGCGAACCGTGTTGGCGTGGCTGAGTTTGAAGTTGTGCGCGCGGTGTGCTTTGCGGCAATGACCAGGGTGCACTTGCAAGCGTAGCCGAGCTAACGGTGAATAGAACGAGTAATCACAATTATGAGAACACAATAAACTTGTTCCTGGGGCGCGACACGAGCAGTGAGTGCGTGCAACATACCACAATAACATTGTTGACACGTTTGTTTTTCCCTTGGCGAGTTGAGCAAAATAAGAAGGGAGGCTGGTTGAACATCAGCCTACGTTGCAGTGTGGAATGCCCAAAAAGAGACAACATAAGAAAAACAAAAGTAAACTCTGCGATTGTGTTGCGAGGCCACTTGTCTTGAACTCAGTGCGTGGCCTAAGCAGGGCTCAGTGCAGCAACCAGCGACTCACTCGCGAAGAGAGGCCGCGCTGCCCGGGAGCCAATCGGCGCGCGTTCATCCTCCTCGCCCTCTTTTTTGCGGCGCGGCTTCGTCGCTCAGTCGCGGCGCAAGGACGCGGCATTCGCTTTCCTGACTCGCTCCGAAGCAGCAGCAACAGCCGAGATGTCTGGACGTGGCAAGGGCGGCAAGGGGCTCGGCAAGGGTGGCGCGAAGCGTCATCGTAAGGTGTTGCGTGACAACATCCAAGGCATCACCAAGCCTGCCATCCGTCGCCTCGCTCGCCGTGGCGGTGTCAAGCGTATCTCCGGCCTGATCTACGAGGAGACACGCGGTGTGCTCAAGGTGTTCCTCGAGAACGTGATTCGGGACGCCGTCACCTACACTGAGCACGCCAAGCGCAAGACCGTGACCGCCATGGACGTTGTGTATGCCCTCAAGCGTCAGGGCCGCACCCTCTACGGTTTCGGAGGCTAAGCAGCGCGCGTGCGCGACGTCGTCTGCAAGCAGCGCATCAGCTCCTCTGAAGAACCCAACAGCCCTCTTCAGGGCTACCCACTTGGTGCTTCGGCAGTGATGCGCAGGATTTGCGATCTCCTGCTCCGTTAACCCTCTTTTGCACGCCATTATCTCGCGTTCGGCCGTACGAGACACGCGCGGTGAACTTGGTCAGGTGAGCGAGCGCAACCGCGTGTATTCATAAGGCGTGGTAGCATAGTTTTTCGCCCTCGCAAGGCGAGCTCTGCTCGATTGCATTTGCGCTCGCCACTGCGTGTTGTGTTGCTGCCATTTCGCCCGCCCTCAGCGTGTCCTAGTTGCGACGTGCCGGTCGTTCGTGCAGCTCAGTTGTCGCCTTTGGTTGGACCCTTGTTGAGCCAGCCAGAGTGGCATGATGATTAAAAGAAAGGTAATCGTAAGCTCGTCGATGCGCATTTTGTCGCTTTGAAGTGGCTCGCTTCTTCTACTCCCTTGGAGAAGAGTATGAGCCGGGCGGCAGCACTCGGTTACATACGCCGAGCGTGGCGGTCAGCGGGCACACTTAAGTTAAGTAAGGCCCCATATTTCACAGCAATAGCTCGTGTGGATATGCAACGAAGCAAAGCACGAGGAAAATATTGCCCGGCACGGGCCAGTGTGTAACAGCTGAAAGCGAGTTTTCTACAGACAGCAGTTATTTGTTCTCTCCAGTGCAAGCGTTAAATGAGCGAGCCTGAGCTGCATTCTGAGCTGCATTCGCACGGCTTCGTTGGTTTGCGTCGGAGAAACAATAATGTGCCAGTCCTCTTGGCCTACGAGCTGAGCGCCCGTCGTGTCCCTCGTCTAGCCTTGTGGTTGTTGCATGCGCGATGGGCGGCCGTGGACTGCCACCGTGCGATTCACAATTGCGTAACTCTTTTGAGCGACGCAAATGAATGGAAAGGTGAGGAGATTAGCTAGGTAGCTGTCGCTAGAACCGGGCTCACTGCGTTGTATTCAAGTGGACGAGGGTGCGCGCGGTAGACACCGAGGGGCGTGCTGTTTTCATTGGTGCTGTTGTCTGTAATACTCGTGCACAGGGGGATTTCTTATGCGCGCGCTATAGGTGATAAGCAGTTGGTTCGAGGTCAATGTGGTTCTTGCAAGCCAATGCACCCCCGAGTCGCCCAAAACAAGAGGAAAATAAAATACAGGAGCAGAGCGGTGAAGTGTGCTTGCCTAGACAGAAATATGCTTTCACAGTGCAGGCTCATTTTCTCTCGTTATTTGTATACGACTCGCTCTTTCGTCATGCGTGCGCGTAGGTGATGCTGGGCGACCTTGTTCGCGCCATATACTTAGATCGGTAAGGAAGCGGGCGCTGGACATGCGCTGCGTTTAAAGAAAACAAACTTTTTCGAGCAACGTATTTGTGCATGCCAAGCGGGAGACGAGCGGCCGCCCGCTTGGCGATTTGAGCGGTGCATCGCGTATTTGTCGAACTCTTCGCCGCCAGATGGAGCCTCCTGTCCTACGTGTGAACATTTGTCCTTTTGGCAGTTTGTGCCACGCGTATTTATGCGCTGTAAGGCGGTTGCGTAATGTCATTGCGTGGAAGCGCCAAAGTGCACAAGACTACCTCTTGCCGCTGCATCCCTGGAAAATCGTAAATGTGAAAGCTGCTGTACAGAAAGATTCCGAATTTGAACCGGCTGCTCCCTCACTCATGTCGCATGTATTGGCACGCGAAGGTAAGAGAAACTGACACGCGCCGGCCGTCGCCATCGCACGGATTTCGCATTCGTGTTGCGTTTAATGAAAGCCAAGCTCGCGCCAATTATTTTACATTTCTCCCACGAAGCCGCCGGGAAATGTGTGCGCCTATGGCCTTGACGTATAGCAAAGCGAGATGATGGCTCAACAGGTAAACAAATGGGGAAGGAGCAGCCGGAGAAAATGTACGGGCCGCTTACTTTGAAGAAACTCGGCACTTTTGGTTATTTCTTTTCTCTTGTTTATGTATGGATTGCGACTGTGAACTCACTGGCATGTGCGTGCAAAGGGAATAGCCGAGGACGAAGCAAGGCGTACACAGTGCGCAATGAGGTCATACGGGTCGTGCGTGTAGCTCGGAGGTGAACTCCAAGTAATGCATCGGAACACACCCAAGAGAAAACAACGGGTTGTCACGAGAGAACTAATGCAGCCATGTAAACGAAGCTTGTTGCATGTGAGAAAAACGTGTGGTGGTGCGGTGACGTTTCTTTTTTTCCTTCCATAATGCACGAGTACTGGCAGGTTAAGAAGTACAAAGTTTCATATCTCAACAATACAAATCGGTACCGCGATCGTGTGAATTGCACACAACAACTAACGCAAGTTCTGTCTAAAAATTTTCATCCCATCGAAAACGCCTCTCATGTCTATGAAGGTATTGTAAAAGTCATACTCACGCATGAATGGTATATCTTATCGAGGCGTATAAATTGTGTTCCCTTTATACATATCGCCTTGTGCAATTAACAGAATTTCCAAATCCGGTTCCATTGCTGCGCGACGGAGCTTTAAAGCGCACACTTGAACTGCTCTTTTTTTTTTTTTTCCTCTCTTCCATTTCACAGTTTTCCACAATCACTGAGAATAATTAAAAAAATGAGGAAGAGCTCGGCATCAGTTGAAAATTGCGCTGTTGCAGGCGCGCGATTTGAACGTTTTCTTTTACACGCAATTAGGCGCACCAAATTCGGTGCGTTAGTTGGCGAGGAAATAGATTTCTGCCGGCGGCTGCCGAGCTGGAGCTTCGCTATAACATGACAACAACGCCGTCGATCCTGTGGCGAAGTTGCGTGCGGGAATGCAATCGAAAAAGCTAGCTGACGAAATGTACGCTCTGTATAGAGCAAAGTGTTGCGTTTGATGATTGTTTGTCAAAACCTTGCAAGTGCGAAAACTGTGTACCGAATACGTGGCACGCGGAAGCCGTGCTTGGGGTCGCGCCTGCGAAGCGTTGGTTGATGCTCCTAACGTGTCTCCTAACGCGCGTTCAACACCTGTCAATATTGTATTCCAAATTCGCTCTTAGAGCGGAAGTACATCGTTTTCTCTGTAACTCTGAAGTGGTGCTGGTAGACCATACGTAAGTTTGTCGTTAATCTTGCGATGCGAATGCGGGCCTCGCGTTCTTCAATGCGTGGACGGGAAAGTGTGGTACTGGCATGTCTGCATATGCGAGAGGGTTTGCTGCCGAGTGCGGCCACACCACGATGTAGTTGCCCCTCGAGAAGGCACCGTGGCGCGCACTTGTAGTTCGTGAAACGAGCAGCAGCATGATCAAAGCAATGCAGTGAACAAGCAATAATGTAGCCTAAACATGCACACCCATCTCCGTCGCGCGCAGATCGCGATAACAGCTCCCATGGCGTTGGGCGTGGAGCGCTAACCACTGTCGAGATTAGTGGTGTGGTCTCACACTCGGCACTGGCAATTCACGACGCGCGGCGGTATAAGCGAGATTGTGGTGTTGGCTGAAACGAAAGAGAACAGCGCAGCATGCTGTCGTGTTTAAACTCAATTAAACCGCCTGCGAATGTGCTTTCCTTAGCCGCGAACAAGGCGCCCGCGCGAAAACGTGCCTCCTCCAGCATCCTGGCGAACGGCGGCGGCGGCGTGCGCCGCACCGCCCGAGACGGCTGCGCTGGCGCTGGCCAATCGGCGGGTGAGTTGGAGAGGAGAAGAGTAGTGCGGCGAAGCACGACGCGCGCGGCGCAGGGGTCATTTTCACTCCGGCAGTCGACGACTTCGGACGCTCGCTCCGTTCGCCATGGCCAGGACCAAGCAAACCGCCCGTAAGATCTGTCTCGCGTGTGTGT
>NW_027315443.1:0-15000 GCF_023375885.2 Dermacentor andersoni
ATCGTGTGCACTTGCGGCGAAAGCGGGTAAGATTAGCGCCGGGTCGAGCGCGGCGGGCTGCCGCGCTTCCCGGCTCGATGACGCCAAACGAACCCAGAGAGCGCTACACCGGAGGCCGAGTATTGTCGAGGCCACTGGTCGCTCTCCGGGGCTATGGCTGGCCTGAATCGCTGCAGTGTCAAATCGTCTGAAGACGACTTAGGTACCTGTCGTGGTGTCGTAAGTAGTAGAGCAGCCACCACACTGCGATCTATTGAGGCTTAGCCTCTGACTGGAAGGTTTGTCCGCGGTACACAACTGAAACGTACATCCTTCCCGAGCAAGCGATCGCAGCACCGACAGGTGCGAAGAGAGCGAGCTCTTTGCCGACGGCAAGACTCGCACGAAACGGTTGCCGTTGAGCGCAGCCATTTTTTTTTTTTCCCCAGTTTTCGCTCCGTCGCAACACTGTGCAGAAAAAGGCGAAACGGAAGGGGACCGTTGTCGCAATATGAGGGTGCTTTGCAAACACGTCCTGCTCAAGTGCAATGGCAGCAGACCATTGCTGTTAGCACCTGCGACGAGAGGAGCCACTGGTGCTTTCGCATCCACTTGTGGCACGAACGTTGGAGGGCGTTGCCGATCTTGATTGTCGTGAAGCAGCCCGCGGGAAGCTGCGCTGCGTGCGCTGTGTCGCGCGCGTTTCTTCTGGTCAACAAAGTTGCCTCGTCATCGTATTAGTGACGCGCATAAAAAGGCGGCTTTCGGCATCGACGAAAGCCGCGCTCCCGACAGCTGAAATGGTGCGGTTGCGTCTCGAACGCGAACCGGCCGATTTTCGGGGCGATGTGTGTGTGTTGGCGCGACGCGCAACACACGAGGGCCTCGCAACCCGAGTGGCAAATGCACGCCATCTCCTGTTTCAGTCGTGTGGCGTGTGATCGAACGACAGACAGACTCCAGAGAGGACCTTGTGTGTTCCTCCTGGGGGCTGTAACAGCGAGGCCGGTATTGACTGCCGCCTCGCGCACACTGGTACAGGGGGGCTGCTTTTTTTTTTTTTTTTTTTTTTTTTTTTCGCCGCCCCGGCTGACGTGGTTGCGGACTTTGCCGCGCGCAGGCGCGCGACAGACTTCTACCGGACTGCATACAATTTCAGCAACAACAATCCCGTGGCTTCAGTTGTAGTCCCCGCGTGGCTTAAGCGCCGAGCATTTTTACTCGCTACCTGGCTTAAGCGCCGAGCATTTTTTCGCGCTACCTGGCTTAAGCGCCGAGCATTTTCAGCCTTAAGCGCGGGCGTTCGGCGCTCTCCGTGGCCGCCCCGGCTGACGTGGTTGCGGACTTTGCCGCGCGCCGGCGCCGACAGACCTCCACCGGAATGCATACAATTTCAGCAACAATCCCGTGGCTTCAGTTTTTAGTCCCCGCGTGGCTTAAGCGCCGAGCATTTTTTCTCGCTACCTGGCGTAAGCGCCGAGCATTTTCAGGCTTAAGCGCGGGCGTTCGGCGCTCTCCGTGGCCGCCCCGGCTGACGTGGTTGCGGACTTTGCCGCGCGCAGCTTGAGCGGCGAGCATTTTCAGTCGCCATATGTGGCTTAAGCGCGGGCGGGGTGTGGCCGCCCCGGCTGACGTGGTAGCGGACTTGGCGTATTGTTGCCCGTTGTTTCACAGGAAACGGGCACCGCGAATTTCATGCTTTCTTTCCAGCTTGGAACGTTTGGCTTTGTGTGCGGGTGCTGCATTTAAGGAGCTGTGTATAACTTTATAGAGCGTCTCAAGAAAAACAATTTGTTTGAAGCTTCACACGTGAGAGGAGCGGCTTCTGAGTACGAGGCGGTTTTCCTTTTTTTTTTTCTGCCGATAATTGTACTCATCTGCCACGTCTCTCACCACGATATGATATTTTTTTGGGGGGTTTCTCCTTTGATCCTCAAGTGAACGGACTGTCCAGTACTGATGCCATTTACAAAAATCCAAAACAGCAGAGGCCCGCACCTGCTCAATCAACGCCAACTCAATTTAAGGAAGGGCTGTTCAAAAGCTGATCGAAACCATCCAGTTTGGGAAAACCTATTTTATGCAGTAGTTTTTATTATTATTATTTTTTTTTTTTTTATTGTGAGAGACGTGAAATCGACACCACGAAATGAACGTCCCTTTGTTACCCTTTTGTTACCGCGGCTTCGAAACCGTGCGTAATACCAATTTAATTGTGTCCTGGTTGGCCGTTTGTCAGCACTTTGTGTTCTTCTAGAAAATCAACTACTAGTTTATAAATTACGTGCGCGAAATTTTCCTCCGTGTGCACCACCAAAATACTTAAAGAAGAGAGAATGCGTCCGGGGCCTTGGGATTTCGAAAATGACGTGCTCTGAAATTTTCACATCCGCCATTGGAAAGATAATTATTATCCGTCGTAAAAAAAAAAAAAAAGAAAAAAAAAAAAGAAAGAAATCACATTTGAAATTATCATTGAAAGTGGCCACGTTTTTCGGGGCATGTCTTGATGAAATAATCTCAGTTCAGTTCAGCATGATTGGATTTCATCTTTTCCAGTATTCTCAGTACTCTCGTTGTAGTACCAATTGCCGGCAGATTTTTTTTTTTAGTTGTTTAGAGTTATACATTCCTGAACGATGTTTTTCTTTTCCTCAAAGCTAGCCATAGAACCAGCGCTTTCTATAAAATCATGACAATAAGAATCCAGCATATCGGTTCATCTTCGGCGCGATTAAAGTTCGGGAACTGGCGATTTTTTATTGCCGTGATCAAGAAGGTTAACACCAGATAAGGCGTGATATTTCAGCATACCAGTCGCGATATCTAATCGAATCTAAGATTGAAATGGCGTTCTGAATTCTTTCGGTTCCAGATAGAAAGAAACAGAAAAAAAAAAAAAAAAGAAAGGATGTGATTGATTGCCATTCAAATCTGAAGACCGCGTGGAGAAAGTGTTCCGGTTTACATTCGGCAAATCAAAATGAACGGCTAAAATTAATCTATCGTCTGGTTTCATGCGCGAGATCACGTAAAAGGCAGCCATTCTTCTTAACATGGTTTCTCTCTTTTGCTCTCTCATTCGCGCACGGAAATTTCTTCGTACGGGAATTTTATGAAGCGAAGGCGGCTGCAGACCATTTTCTTTGTTTAGTTCATGTTCGTAGGCGCAAATTACAAACCTAACACTTGGAGCAACATTTCCACTACTCTAGAGGGGCATGAACTGTAGACAGTGCACGCTTTCTCATTTATCCAATCGCTCGCAAACACATTGCATTGCTAGTCTACAGTGGCAATACAAAGTGACGTTTCACCATGCACGTCGAAGTTCATTACCAGTACCCCGCGCCAGCATCGACCGGCCGGCGAAGCGACGAGCTCAGCAGCGCATGCGCAAGGCCCGACACCACCCCAACCGAGCTTCCCTGCTTATCGGAGAGAACAAGTGCGCGTGAACACGGGCGCGTCTGAGTATCTGGATTTAAAAAAAAAAAAAGAAAACAAAGAAAGCGTTTCCGAGATATTGACAAAGACAAGTGGTCGCGGTCGCTCTGAATCTTATCGTATTATAGAAAACGTGGGAAGGCGGCGCTTCCTCGAGGGTCAGAAAGTACAATCGTCGAACTAGGTGGCAAGTGGAGTACATCCTTTTTCTTGGAACGGTTTGCAATTGACTGCTTGAATGTGCCGACCACGCGTCGCGGGTCGCGTATAGAGCCAACCGTTGGCAAGCACGCGTCTAGCGTAGCAGCAGAACCGATCGCGGTTGCGATAACCCATCGTTGGCAGCGAAAAAGAAAAACACCCACACGCAGTTTGTAGCAATAACCGTACAAATCAATGTGGTTTTAAATATAGCTTCACTGGTCACCCAAGAAGGGCACCGAAACTTTCTCATGACGCACACCGCTGTAGTCCACAAAGAACAAAGCGCACAAAATAGATATGATACAGCCGCACCGCATTATTTCGTGTTTTCAGCATTTCATTACTTTCGTGTGCATGCGCGCTAGGGCCACGCAGGCCAGGAGTAAAAGGCACGAAAAGAAAAAAAAAAAAAAAAATGATACGCAATCCTAAGCTTTGACTTGACTGCTGTGGCACTCGCATTTGTGTTCTTTACCTTAGGCGAACGCAATGCGCAAACTGAACTGGAATTTCCAATAATGGAAATTCCTGTTTGGCTCATATTTGCGTTTTTCGCCCGAGCAAGCGCTTCACTGCACTACGCTTTGCCCCTTCAACGTGGCTACACTGCCCGGCAGGCGTGTTCTGCGTAGGGCCGAACCTGCAGGCAAAAAGCATGGGCGCCGCCATCTTGTTGAGAGCGGCGCCAGGGACACAATCGCGCCTAGCTCATTGAGTTTTCCCCCAAAACTGAAAAAAATTTGACTTCATTAAACGAGAAAGATGCCACGAGTGCCCCAACAAAAAGCTTTGAGGATTACCGAAGGGTAACTGAGGGCGACGCAACGGGCTCTGGAAAGAAGGATGATGGGTGTGGCGTCACGGGGGGATCGGAATAGAGCAGATTGGGGTGTGCGAGAAGAAACGCTCGTTAATGACACCAAAGTTTAAACCAGGAAAAACAAATGGGCATGCGCAGGGCATGCAATCTGGGGGGAAGATAACCGGTGGCCATTAAGGGTTACAGACTGAATTCCAAGAGGAGGGAAGCGTAGCAGGGGGTGGCAGAAAGTTAGGAGGGCAGATTAGATTAGGGACTACATGGCGACAATCGGCACCTGACCGGGGTACTTGGAGGATCATGGCAGATGCCTTTGCCCTGCAGTGGGCGTAGCCAGGATGATGATGATGATGATGTTCATGATGAAAAGGTAGCAACAGGTCTTCGTAACATACAGGTTAGAAAGATGAGGCACCTTTTAACCCTTGAATATATTTCGCCACATTTGGGCATACGACAAGTTTGTTTTCGAGGCGCTCGGTCCCACTGCTGCGAAAATGTGTACACAAAGGCTGCACAGTAGTTGCCAGAAATCGGGCACTCTATTTTTCTTTCATAGGGAATCTTTCTTCCACTTGGGCAGCGGATTTCGGCGGCAGGGCGAGCTTGCGTGGCCGCGGTGGTTTACGGATCCAAGCGATAGTGAACTCCAAAATCCAGTGTTGGCTTTGAGTGGGATTCATATTGATTGCGAACCCCACGGCTAATCCTACCCCCCATCCCCCCAAGTGGCTCTTTACAGGAGACAATCATTCAGAGACATCGGACAAATAGGAATTCTGGTTCTTTCTTTTGCTTTCATTAATTTTTCTCGAAGCCCATAACTAGAAATTTGCTGGAGCGGCTGTCCCATTTGCGACGCAACAAGTGCGACGCTACACACAGATGGAGTGGCAGTTTAATTACTCTCGTGGTCCGCGAACCGGCATCGTTGCGTGTAGTATAGGAATGGTGCGTGTCAAGTCACTGCTCGCGTTGAGCTTGTGCTCTTCATTTTGATTGAATGAAGTCTCACCTAAGTGAGCGGGGCCGATCCCGGAGGTAGTGCAATACCGGGCCGACCTGCGGCGGAGGTGAAGCAGGCTTCAAGCACTCCGCCAACTTCCAAAAATAGGTTTAATATCGTGGGTCCATATAGAACCCGTATCAGATATTAAGCTGATAAGAACAGATACTACACTTTGATCTTAGCCAAAAGGCCGAGAAGCGATGTCCTTCACTTCACTTCATTGTACTACTGCCTTGTGGGCGCCCTGCCGACATGGGTAACCTCAGCAACAGCGTGGGCAATATTATAAAATTCAGCCTGTGTACAGACTCAACGCTCCCTATCTCACGGATGAACTCGCAACGCCTCAGTCTTTCGCTGTTAACGAAACGCTGTCGCGTAGAAACGAGACCCGAGTGCAAGCTTGCTTGTAACGCGAAACCAACCAAGGCAACCTCGTAGAAAACGGAACAGGCGAGCGGAAAAAAACGCGCCAGGGGAATGCTTACTTCCGTCTGAATGCGACCGCTCAAGGTGACCTTCCTTGAGGGCTTCGTTTCAAGCCCGTGTGCAATTGTAATATACTACGCGCATTTCCTTCATTTCTTTTTATTTACCGCAAGGCCCACTGAAAATTTTGATACGGCACAGGCCGGGACGGATCGCAACGTGTCGATTCGACCGGTAGAATTAGGTAGCATGCCCCATGTACGAAGACGAGCAACATAGAAGTGAATGACAAAATAAATATAGAAAACGCTGCACACTCCTTCCCACCGGAAACATAGAGGGGAGAAAGATCGCCATCTGAAACACAGGCATTGTAAAAAAAAAAAAAAAAGTGCTACCTCATCATCTTTACCATTACCGTGTGTGTGTATGTATATATGCATGTGTGTGTGTGTGTGTGTGTGTGTGTGTTTGTGTATTTATATATATATATATATATATATACGCACACATGCTAGCATAGCTTAAACGCAGCTGGAAAGCTCAGCCTTGCACAAGAACCACCCCCTGTCGCAAACCCCTTTGAAACATTCAAATGGGAAACACGAGTACAGCGAGGTCGTTCGAACCTGGCGCCAAAACGCATTAGCGCCATCTGTGTACGGAACTAGGAAAACCTGCGGACTTTGCAATACAGAAAGAAAGGTAGATGGCGCGAGCTAACGCTCCATTGCATACTAAGAACGAGAGTTAGTGAATAATGGCAGAAACGTCTTGGGAAGAGAAAAAAAAAAAAAAAAAACGCGCAACAGTTGTTGGCTTGTGCAAGCACTCTATGTTACAGCGATTAAAGAGCATAGCATCTTCTACAACAGCAGCTACAAAAAGAAGAAGAACGTGAGAGAGGGAGAGACACAGGCGTGTTTCTTTGGAATGCAGAGCATGCAGCACATACTATAAAGTGCCAAAGAGACGGGGAAAGCAGATGGCGCGAAGGTGTATGTCCTCAAAGCTTGAAAGCAATTTCTAAATTACAACATGTACCGAAGTCCACCTACTCTCATCAGGTTGCTCCCGCCTCCAGTTGCGTTTAAAGTGAAATTACAGTCGCCTCAAAGGCAGACAGAGAGAGAGTGAAAATAGGTACACTTGCTTCGCGCAGCTGCAGCCGTTCAAATTTTACAGCAAGAGCACTCCCGAAAGCACAAAGTCCGCTGCCGCCTGGGCGCAATGCGCTCGCTTCAGTAAATTGCCGTGCTGGCCTCGGCAACCAAGAGGTGTAGTGCGGCAGACTGCTGCATTGTAGCACACCGGAAACCGTGCAGACGTAAGCGATCGCCTCGACATCGCTGCGAGCGCTCGAAGAGACAAAGTCCGAAACCACGGTGCCGGGGCGGTGCGAGCGCGACGCCTTTGACGCAACTTTTGCGTACAAGCCGCCGCACCGCCACGACGGAATCGCTGGCATCCCGCACGCAGCTGCATTGTGTCACGCCGGCAATCGTTGAAACACCACGCAGTCGTCGGCGTCGGCCCCGACATGGTTGCGAGCGCTGGAAGAGACAAAGTCCGAAACCGCGTGTGCCGGGGCGGCGCGAGCGCGACGCCTTTGACGCAACTTTTGCGTACAAGCCGCCGCACGGACACGACGGAGCCGGTGTCACCCTGCAGAGGGCTGCACTATAGCACGCCGGGAACCGGCAAAGAACCGCGCAGACGTCGTCGTTGGCCGCGGCGTTGCCGCGAGCACGCGAAGAGACAAAGTCCGAAAGGACGTCAGCCGGGGCGTCGAGCACGCCGCCCGCACTGTTCGCACGCGTGCTCGGAAATGGCGAAGGGGCCGCGCTAGCGTGCCTTGAATCGGTGAGCGGCGGTACCGCGGCGATCGCCAGAGCTCGAATCCGCCCTGCAAAAGCCAAATATTGGCGCTCGGCTCGGCGCAGTACGCCGCCGCGTCGCACGAGTACGGCCCCATGGAGGTCTGGGCACTTATCGCTGCTACTGTAAGGGGCCGTACGGCCCCGGCCGACATTGTACCGTAGTGCGATTTTCGGCTTGCGCGTGCTCGTGGCGGTAGTCCGCGCACCGTTCCGACGTCGACAATCGTGCCCACGACTACGCGAGCGCTGGAAGAGACAAAGTCCGAAACCGCGTGTGCCGGGGCGGCGCGAGCGCGACGCCTTTGACGCAACTTTTGCGTACAAGCCGCCGCACGGACACGACGGAGCCGGTGTCGCCCTGCAGAGGGCTGCACTATAGCACGCCGGGAACCGGCAAAGAACCGCGCAGACGTCGTCGTTGGCCGCGGCGTTGCCGCGAGCACGCGAAGAGACAAAGTCCGAAACGACGTCAGCCGGGGCGTCGAGCACGCCGCCCGCACTGTTCGCACGCGTGCTCGGAAATGGCGAAGGGGCCGCGCTAGCGTGCCTTGAATCGGTGAGCGGCGGTACCGCGGCGATAGCCAGAGCTCGAATCCGCCCTGCAAAAGCCAAATATTGGCGCTCGGCTCGGCGCAGTACGCCGCCGCGTCGCACGAGTACGGCCCCATGGAGGTCTGGGCACTTATCGCTGCTACTGTAAGGGGCCGTACGGCCCCGGCCGACATTGTACCGTAGTGCGATTTTCGTCTTGCGCGTGCTCGTGGCGGTGTCCGCGCACCGTTCCGACGTCGACAATCGTGCCCACGACTACGCGAGCGCTGGAAGAGACAAAGTCCGAAACCGCGTGTGCCGGGGCGGCGCGAGCGCGACGCCTTTGACGCAACTTTTGCGTACAAGCCGCCGCACGGACACGACGGAATCGCTGGCATCCCGCACGCAGCTGCATTGTGTCACGCCGGCAATCGTTGAAACACCACGCAGTCGTCGGCGTCGGCCCCGACATGGTTGCGAGCGCTGGAAGAGACAAAGTCCGAAACCGCGTGTGCCGGGGCGGCGCGAGCGCGACGCCTTTGACGCAACTTTTGCGTACAAGCCGCCGCACGGACACGACGGAGCCGGTGTCGCCCTGCAGAGGGCTGCACTATAGCACGCCGGGAACCGGCAAAGAACCGCGCAGACGTCGTCGTTGGCCGCGGCGTTGCCGCGAGCACGCGAAGAGACAAAGTCCGAAACGACGTCAGCCGGGGCGTCGAGCACGCCGCCCGCACTGTTCGCACGCGTGCTCGGAAATGGCGAAGGGGCCGCGCTAGCGTGCCTTGAATCGGTGAGCGGCGGTACCGCGGCGATCGCCAGAGCTCGAATCCGCCCTGCAAAAGCCAAATATTGGCGCTCGGCTCGGCGCAGTACGCCGCCGCGTCGCACGAGTACGGCCCCATGGAGGTCTGGGCACTTATCGCTGCTACTGTAAGGGGCCGTACGGCCCCGGCCGACATTGTACCGTAGTGCGATTTTCGTCTTGCGCGTGCTCGTGGCGGTGTCCGCGCACCGTTGCGACGTCGACAATCGTGCCCACGACTACGCGAGCGCTGGAAGAGACAAAGTCCGAAACCGCGTGTGCCGGGGCGGCGCGAGCGCGACGCCTTTGACGCAACTTTTGCGTACAAGCCGCCGCACGGCCACGACGGAGCCGGTGTCACCCTGCAGAGGGCTGCACTGTAGCACGCCGGGAACCGGCAAAGAACCGCGCAGACGTCGTCGTTGGCCGCGGCGTTGCCGCGAGCACGCGAAGAGACAAAGTCCGAAACGACGTCAGCCGGGGCGTCGAGCACGCCGCCCGCACTGTTCGCACGCGTGCTCGGAAATGGCGAAGGGGCCGCGCTAGCGTGCCTTGAATCGGTGAGCGGCGGTACCGCGGCGATCGCCAGAGCTCGAATCCGCCCTGCAAAAGCCAAATATTGGCGCTCGGCTCGGCGCAGTACGCCGCCGCGTCGCACGAGTACGGCCCCATGGAGGTCTGGGCACTTATCGCTGCTACTGTAAGGGGCCGTACGGCCCCGGCCGACATTGTACCGTAGTGCGATTTTCGTCTTGCGCGTGCTCGTGGCGGTGTCCGCGCACCGTTGCGACGTCGACAATCGTGCCCACGACTACGCGAGCGCTGGAAGAGACAAAGTCCGAAACCGCGTGTGCCGGGGCGGCGCGAGCGCGACGCCTTTGACGCAACTTTTGCGTACAAGCCGCCGCACGGCCACGACGGAGCCGGTGTCACCCTGCAGAGGGCTGCACTGTAGCACGCCGGGAACCGGCAAAGAACCGCGCAGACGTCGTCGTTGGCCGCGGCGTTGCCGCGAGCACGCGAAGAGACAAAGTCCGAAACGACGTCAGCCGGGGCGTCGAGCACGCCGCCCGCACTGTTCGCACTCGTGCTCGGAAATGGCGAAGGGGCCGTGCTAGCGTGCCTCGAATCGATCGGCCGGGGGCCCCGTAGGGCGACAGACAGGCAATTGTGCAGGAAACCGTACTGGCCATTGGCGAGAAATTGCCGTTCGCGCATTCGGTGGACGCGCTGCGCTTTCACGACTTCGGCATTGTGCTGCCGACGTAAGCTTTCAATCTTGCTCGCGGCGTTACGAGGCGGCACGATTTTCGCCAAACGCTCGTCGAAAGTGGCACGAGTACGGCCCCATGGAGGTCTGGGTACTTATCGCTGCTATTATATGGGGGTCCCAGAGAGCAGTCGCCCCCAAAGCGACCTGGGTGTTTGATATGCGGCGGGCTTCGTGCCCGTCAAGCGTGTCCCCGGTATCGCTCCCGTGGATCCCACAGCTGACGTCTGCAGCCTCATCCGCTTGATGCGTTAGGGGCTGGTTGTCGGACGACGCTTTTTCCACGATATCGAAGTGTGTTCCGCATCGTCCTCGGACGAATCAAATACGAAAGCGCCGAAGGCGCGGGCGTGACCCGTCGCCTAGCGGCTTTGCCGTCTCGGCTACGTTGCAAGTGTCGGTCGGTCCACCAGTGCTGCGGGCTCGAGAGAAACCGCAAGCCGCGATCGAGTCGACACAACCGGTCTATCGAGAATGTTGCGTGCTTCTTGCCGCGTGGCGATACCCGGCCCTGCGGGGAGGGCGCCGTTGCGAGCTCGAACGCCGTCGTCTCGGACTGTGCAAAGTGCTACCCTTTGCGAGAACGAAGCGTGTTGGGGCGCCTGAAGGTGGCCTCGGCATCGCAAAAACGGCGTCCGGCCTGCTTGAAAGGCTGGACGCGCAGTTGAACGATTACCTGGTTGATCCTGCCAGTAATCATATGCTTGTCTCAAAGATTAAGCCATGCATGTCTAAGTACATGCCGAAATAAGGCGAAACCGCGAATGGCTCATTAAATCAGTTATGGTTCCTTAGATCGTTTCTTCCTACTTGGATAACTGTGGCAATTCTAGAGCTAATACATGCAGTGAGCCTGAAGCCCTTTGGGCGACGGGTGCTTTTATTAGACCAAGATCGATCGGGTTTCGGCCCGTATTGTGTGGTGACTCTGGATAACTTTGTGCTGATCGCATGGCCACGAGCCGGCGACGTTTCTTTCAAGTGTCTGCCTTATCAACTTTCGATGGTAGGTTACTTGCTTACCATGGTTGTTACGGGTAACGGAGAATCAGGGTTCGATTCCGGAGAGGGAGCCTGAGAAACGGCTACCACATCCAAGGAAGGCAGCAGGCGCGCAAATTACCCACTCCCGGCACGGGGAGGTAGTGACGAAAAATAACAATACGGGACTCTTTTGAGGCCCCGTAATTGAAATGAGTACACTCTAAATCCTTTAACGAGGATCAATTGGAGGGCAAGTCTGGTGCCAGCAGCCGCGGTAATTCCAGCTCCAATAGCGTATACTAAAGCTGCTGCGGTTAAAAAGCTCGTAGTTGGATCTCAGTTCCAGACGAGTAGTGCATCTACCCGATGCGACGGCTCGGACTGAACATCATGCCGGTCCTTTCTTGGTGCACTTCATTGTGTGCCTCGAGAAGGCCGGTGCTTTTACTTTGAAAAAATTAGAGTGCTCAACGCAGGCGAGTCGCCTGAATAAACTTGCATGGAATAATAGAACAAGACCTCGTTTCTGTTCTGTTGGTTTTTGGAATACGAGGTAATGATTAAGAGGGACAGACGGGGGCATTCGTATTGCGGCGCTAGAGGTGAAATTCTTGGACCGTCGCAAGACGAACTACTGCGAAAGCATTTGCCAAGAATGTTTTCTTTGATCAAGAACGAAAGTCAGAGGTTCGAAGGCGATCAGATACCGCCCTAGTTCTGACCATAAACGATGCCAACCAGCGATCCGCCTGAGTTACTCAAATGACTCGGCGGGCAGCTTCCGGGAAACCAAAGTGTTTGGGTTCCGGGGGAAGTATGGTTGCAAAGCTGAAACTTAAAGGAATTGACGGAAGGGCACCACCAGGAGTGGAGCCTGCGGCTTAATTTGACTCAACACGGGAAAACTTACCCGGCCCGGACACTGGGAGGATTGACAGATTGAGAGCTCTTTCTTGATTCGGTGGATGGTGGTGCATGGCCGTTCTTAGTTGGTGGAGCGATTTGTCTGGTTAATTCCGATAACGAACGAGACTCTAGCCTATTAAATAGGTGCGGGGTTCCCAGCACCTTACAACCTTCTTAGAGGGACAAGCGGCTCCTAGCCGCACGAAACAGAGCAATAACAGGTCTGTGATGCCCTTAGATGTCCGGGGCCGCACGCGCGCTACACTGAAGGAAGCAGCGTGTCTTTATCCCTGTCTGAAAAGACTGGGTAACCCGTGGAACTTCTTTCGTGATTGGGATAGGGGCTTGCAATTGTTCCCCTTGAACGAGGAATTCCCAGTAAGCGCGAGTCATAAGCTCGCGTTGATTACGTCCCTGCCCTTTGTACACACCGCCCGTCGCTACTACCGATTGAATGATTTAGTGAGGTCTTCGGACCGATGTCCGGCGCGGCCTTTCGGTTGCGCCGGTCTGTTGGAAAGATGACCAAACTTGATCATTTAGAGGAAGTAAAAGTCGTAACAAGGTTTCCGTAGGTGAACCTGCGGAAGGATCATTACCGGATTGTGAAGGGTGGCGAGCGCCATTGTTTCTACCCCGTGTGGGTGAAGCAGCTCGCTGCGCCCGACGCTTTCCGCCGCTGGCCCCGCTTGGACGCGGGGACGGCTATACCCGAACATGCCGGGGACTGCCTGAATTTTGAGGGGCGCCCCGTGCCAAATTTGTTGCGCCCAGTGGACGCCGGCTGCAACCTTGGACGGTTGGCTTGGCCGCGCCCGCGGGTAGAAACGGCGTAACGCACACTGGGTGGGCTTTCTGTCCGCTTTGGCGCTCTTGCGCGGAATGGGAGTAAGACGACCCGACCTGCTGCTTTGCCCAGTACGAGGGGAACGGCGAAGCGTGCGGTCGGTCAAGGAACTGACGGTCGAGAGCTAATGCCGCTGCCGCTTAGTACACACACGGAACCGTGGTGCGAGCGCTCTCCCGTCCTCCGCGGCAAACGCTGCCGAGTCTGAAAAGTCTGGCGGCTGCCGGTCGCTTCCTGCGGCGAGTATGGAGTAACGACCCGACTTTGTTGCCGCCCAAGTACTAAAGGAACGGTGTGGCGCTCGGTCGGTCATGGAACTGTCGGTATGAGGGTGCGGCTGCCAAGTACGGAAGGAACCGTGGCCTAAAGTGCTCTCCCGTCCTCCGCGGCAAATGCCACCGAGTCCGAAAGGGCCGGAGGCTGCCGGTCGGCTCCTGCTCGTGACGCGCGAGGTGTCGAGATCGCGGTTTAATGCGACGACGTCTGCAGGCTATTCGCCCGCCGCCGAGGGAAAGGCGGCGTTGCTGCGAAGTACCGAAGGAAACGCGGCTTTGCTACGTCGGAAGCGTTCTGCGGTTAGCGGACTTGTGCGCTTTGGGAAGGCGCCGCACGTCGAAAGAGGAAGTACGGACAGACGAGGGACTGTAGTCCCGGATTCGAACGCACTTGCGGCCAGGCCCTTGCTGGCTTCGTCTTCCGCCTCAAGTAGACTTGTTGTGGCGCCGGCGCAGGGAGCCGTCCCTGGCACTGGCCGAGTGGTTTTGGAGAGCTGCGCGAGTACGCGCGCCGGGCTCTTGTCTTTCGTCTCAAGTAGGCTGTTGGATCAACAGCGGTTATGCTGCGGCGATCTGCCGATGCGAAAGTGTGTGTGTGTTTGAGGCCCTTCTATGAACCTACTGCTGACTGAAGCGAAGCACGTCGATGGGGGTGAAGCCCTGCCCGTGGCCGTGTAGCCGTTAAAGACTCCACAGCGGCTTAGCCCTAATCATGGCTCTGTCGCTCTTTGCAATTTTTAGTGGAGCGATGTGAACGTGCACACGAGACACACGGGTCCGGTGGTTGGATGGCAGGTAAAACCGGCTTCGAGTGCGCGCAAACGGCATAAGCTACCTCGAGGGCAAGCGAGGAAGGCGTGGGCGCAAAACACACGCGCGAGTAGCAGGAGTGGAGTGCCATTAGGCTTTCAGCTGCTGAGACGCGGCCGCCGAAAGAGCGAGACTGGAGGAGCGCACGCCGAAAGGCGCTCTTCGAAACCACACACAGGGAGACGCCACGTGCCTAAAACCCTGGTTGTACTGTACTGAATTGAACAAACTATTTTTCACGACTCTAAGCGGTGGATCACTCGGTTCTCGGGTCGATGAAGAACGCAGCCAGCTGCGAGACTTGGTGTGAATTGCAGGACACACTGAGCACTGATTCTTTGAACGCACATTGCGGCCTTGGGTCTTCCCTTGGCTTCGTCTGTCTGAGGGTCGGATCACATATCAAGAGAGACTTCGGCGCACAGGGAACGTGCGTCCGTCGACTCGTTTTGACCGCGTCGGCATCATGGACAGTACGTTGAGCGCTAAAGCCACGCGCCAGCGGCCTCACGAGAGGGAGACGGTGGCAAACCGTTGTGCCAATTCTTCGAAAAGACGGAAACGAGGCATTACTACTGCAGCGTGACGAGTGCGCGCCTCTAGCAAGACCGCCGCAGGATGGAGTCGGATACCTGCAGGGAAAGAGCGGTCCAAGCACGAGGCGCGAACGTCTGTTGCCATGTAGCGCGCACGTTTGCGAGAGAGTCGGAAGCGCACGCTTGCGTGCACGGAAAACGTGGGAATGAAACGCCGGCCGATTCCCGCGCCGTGCGCAAAGCCAGCGCGATCGCAATTTGCGCTGTT
>NW_027315443.1:22500-26742 GCF_023375885.2 Dermacentor andersoni
TTTCTTCGTACGGGAATTTTATGAAGCGAAGGCGGCTGCAGACCATTTTCTTTGTTTAGTTCATGTTCGTAGGCGCAAATTACAAACCTAACACTTGGAGCAACATTTCCACTACTCTAGAGGGGCATAAACTGTAGACAGTGCACGCTTTCTCATTTATCCAATCGCTCGCAAACACATTGCATTGCTAGTCTACAGTGGCAATACAAAGTGACGTTTCACCATGCACGTCGAAGTTCATTACCAGTACCGCGCCAGCATCGACCGGCCGGCGAAGCGACGAGCTCAGCAGCGCATGCGCAAGGCCCGACACCACCCCAACCGAGCTTCCCTGCTTATCGGAGAGAGCAAGTGCGCGTGAACACGGGCGCGTCTGAGTATCTGGATTTAAAAAAAAAAAGAAAAAGAAAGCGTTTCCGAGATATTGACAAAGACAAGTGGTCGCGGTCGCTCTGAATCTTATCGTATTATAGAAAACGTGGGATGGCGGCGCTTCCTCGAGGGTCAGAAAGTACAATCGTCGAACTAGGTGGCAAGTGGAGTACATCCTTTTTCTTGGAACGGTTTGCAATTGACTGCTTGAATGTGCCGACCACGCGTCGCGGGTCGCGTATAGAGCCAACCGTTGGCAAGCACGCGTCTAGCGTAGCAGCAGAACCGATCGCGGTTGCGATAACCCATCGTTGGCAGCGAAAAAGAAAAACACCCACACGCAGTTTGTAGCAATAACCGTACAAATCAATGTGGTTTTAAATATAGCTTCACTGGTCACCCAAGAAGGGCACCGAAACTTTCTCATGACGCACACCGCTGTAGTCCACAAAGAACAAAGCGCACAAAATAGATATGATACAGCCGCACCGCATTATTTCGTGTTTTCACCATTTCATTACTTTCGTGTGCATGCGCGCTAGGGCCACGCAGGCCAGGAGTAAAAGGCACGAAAAAAAAAAAAAAAATGGTACGCAATCCTAAGCTTTGACTTGACTGCTGTGGCACTCGCATTTGTGTTCTTTACCTTAGGCGAACGCAATGCGCAAACTGAACTGGAATTTCCAATAATGGAAATTCCTGTTTGGCTCATATTTGCGTTTTTCGCCCGAGCAAGCGCTTCACTGCACTACGCTTTGCCCCTTCAACGTGGCTACACTGCCCGGCAGGCGTGTTCTGCGTAGGGCCGAACCTGCAGGCAAAAAGCATGGGCGCCGCCATCTTGTTGAGAGCGGCGCCAGGGACACAATCGCGCCTAGCTCATTGAGTTTTCCCCCAAAACTGAAAAAAATTTGACTTCATTAAACGAGAAAGATGCCACGAGTGTCCCAACAAAAAGCTTTGAGGATTACCGAAGGGTAACTGAGGGCGACGCAACGGGCTCTGGAAAGAAGGATGATGGGTGTGGCGTCACGGGGGGATCGGAATAGAGCAGATTGGGGTGTGCGAGAACAAACGCTCGTTAATGACACCAAAGTTTAAACCAGGAAAAACAAATGGGCATGCGCAGGGCATGCAATCTGGGGGGAAGATAACCGGTGGCCATTAAGGGTTACAGACTGAATTCCGAGAGGAGGGAAGCGTAGCAGGGGGTGGCAGAAAGGTAGGAGGGCAGATTAGATTAGGGACTACATGGCGACAATCGGCACCTGACCGGGGTACTTGGAGGATCATGGGAGATGCCTTTGCCCTGCAGTGGGCGTAGCCAGGATGATGATGATGATGATGTTCATGATGAAAAGGTAGCAACAGGTCTTCGTAACATACAGGTTAGAAAGATGAGGCACCTTTTAACCCTTGAATATATTTCGCCACATTCGGGCATACGACAAGTTTGTTTTCGAGGCGCTCGGTCCCACTGCTGCGAAAATGTGTACACAAAGGCTGCACAGTAGTTGCCAGAAATCGGGCACTCTATTTTTCTTTCATAGGGAATCTTTCTTCCACTTGGGCAGCGGATTTCGGCGGCAGGGCGAGCTTGCGTGGGCGCGGTGGTTTACGGATCCAAGCGATAGTGAACTCCAAAATCCAGTGTTGGCTTTGAGTGGGATTCATATTGATTGCGAACCCCACGGCTAATCCTACCCCCCATCCCCCCAAGTGGCTCTTTACAGGAGACAATCATTCAGAGACATCGGACAAATAGGAATTCTGGTTCTTTCTTTTGCTTTCATTAATTTTTCTCGAAGCCCATAACTAGAAATTTGCTGGAGCGGCTGTCCCATTTGCGACGCAACAAGTGCGACGCTACACACAGATGGAGTGGCAGTTTAATTACTCTCGTGGTCCGCGAACCGGCATCGTTGCGTGTAGTATAGGAATGGTGCGTGTCAAGTCAGTGCTCGCGTTGAGCTTGTGCTCTTCATTTTGATTGAATGAAGTCTCACCTAAGTGAGCGGGGCCGATCCCGGAGGTAGTGCAATACCGGGCCGACCTGCGGCGGAGGTGAAGCAGGCTTCAAGCACTCCGCCAACTTCCAAAAATAGGTTTAATATCGTGGGTCCATATAGAACCCGTATCAGATATTAAGCTGATAAGAACAGATACTACACTTTGATCTTAGCCAAAAGGCCGAGAAGCGATGTCCTTCACTTCACTTCATTGTACTACTGCCTTGTGGGCGCCCTGCCGACATGGGTAACCTCAGCAACAGCGTGGGCAATATTATAAAATTCAGCCTGTGTACAGACTCAACGCTCCCTATCTCACGGATGAATTCGCAACGCCTCAGTCTTTCGCTGTTAACGAAACGCTGTCGCGTAGAAACGAGACCCGAGTGCAAGCTTGCTTGTAACGCGAAACCAACCAAGGCAACCTCGTAGAAAACGGAACAGGCGAGCGGAAAAAAAACGCGCCAGGGGAATGCTTACTTCCGTCTGAATGCGACCGCTCAAGGTGACCTTCCTTGAGGGCTTCGTTTCAAGCCCGTGTGCAATTGTAATATACTACGCGCATTTCCTTCATTTCTTTTTATTTACCGCAAGGCCCACTGAAAATTTTGATACGGCACAGGCCGGGACGGATCGCAACGTGTCGAATCGACCGGTAGAATTAGGTAGCATGCCCCATGTACGAAGACGAGCAACATAGAAGTGAATGACAAAATAAATATAGAAAACGCTGCACACTCCTTCCAACCGGAAACATAGAGGGGAGAAAGATCGCCATCTGAAACACAGGCATTGTAAAAAAAAGAAAAAAAAAAGTGCTACCTCATCATCTTTACCATTACCGTGTGTGTGTATGTATATATGCATGTGTGTGTGTGTGTGTTTGTGTATTTATATATATATATATATATATATATATATATATATATATATATATATATATATATATATATATACGCACACATGCTAGCATAGCTTAAACGCAGCTGGAAAGCTCAGCCTTGCACAAGAACCACCCCCTGTCGCAAACCCCTTTGAAACATTCAAATGCCAAACACGAGTAGAGCGAGGTCGTTCGAACCTGGCGCCAAAACGCATTGGCGCCATCTGTGTACGGAACTAGGAAAACCTGCGGACTTTGCAATACAGAAAGAAAGGTAGATGGCGTGAGCTAACGCTCCATTGCATACTAAGAACGAGAGTTAGTGAATAATGGCAGAAACGTCTTGGGAAGAGAAAAAAAAAAAAAACACGCAAAAGTTGTTGGCTTGTGCAAGCACTCTATGTTACAGCGATTAAAGAGCATAGCATCTTCTACAACAGCAGCTACAAAAAGAAGAAGAACGTGAGAGAGGGAGAGAGACAGGCGTGTTTCTTTGGAATGCAGAGCATGCAGCACATACTATAAAGTGCCAAAGAGACGGGGAAAGCAGATGGCGCGAAGGTGTATGTCCTCAAAGCTTGAAAGCAATTTCTAAATTACATGTACCGAAGTCCACCTACTCTCATCAGGTTGCTCCCGCCTCCAGTTGCGTTTAAAGTGAAATTACAGTCGCCTCAAAGGCAGACAGAGAGAGAGTGAAAATAGGTACACTTGCTTCGCGCAGCTGCAGCCGTTCAAATTTTACAGCAAGAGCACTCCCGAAGCAACAAAGTCCGCTGCCGCCTGGGCGCAATGCGCTCGCTTCAGTAAATTGCCGTGCTGGCCTCGGCAACCAAGAGGTGTAGTGCGGCAGACTGCTGCATTGTAGCACACCGCAAACCGTGCAGACGTAAGCGATCGCCTCGACATCGCTGCGAGCGCTCGAAGAGACAAAGTCCGAAACCACGTGTGCCGGGGCGGTGCGAGCGCGACGCCTTT
>NW_027315444.1:5000-17500 GCF_023375885.2 Dermacentor andersoni
TGCACGTTCACATCGCTCCACTAAAAATTGCAAAGAGCGACAGAGCCATGATTAGGGCTAAGCCGCTGTGGAGTCTTTAACGGCTACACGGCCACGGGCAGGGCTTCACCCCCATCGACGTGCTTCGCTTCAGTCAGCAGTAGGTTCATAGAAGGGCCTCAAACACACACACACTTTCGCATCGGCAGATCGCCGCAGCATAACCGCTGTTGATCCAACAGCCTACTTGAGACGAAAGACAAGAGCCCGGCGCGCGTACTCGCGCAGCTCTCCAAAACCACTCGGCCAGTGCCAGGGACGGCTCCCTGCGCCGGCGCCACAACAAGTCTACTTGAGGCGGAAGACGAAGCCAGCAAGGGCCTGGCCGCAAGTGCGTTCGAAACCGGGACTACAGTCCCTCGTCTGTCCGTACTTCCTCTTTCGACGTGCGGCGCCTTCCCAAAGCGCACAAGTCCGCTAACCGCAGAACGCTTCCGACGTAGCAAAGCCGCGTTTCCTTCGGTACTTCGCAGCAACGCCGCCTTTCCCTCGGCGGCGGGCGAATAGCCTGCAGACGTCGTCGCATTAAACCGCGATCTCGACACCTCGCGCGTCACGAGCAGGAGCCGACCGGCAGCCTCCGGCCCTTTCGGACTCGGTGGCATTTGCCGCGGAGGACGGGAGAGCACTTTAGGCCACGGTTCCTTCCGTACTTGGCAGCCGCACCCTCATACCGACAGTTCCATGACCGACCGAGCGCCACACCGTTCCTTTAGTACTTGGGTGGCAACAAAGTCGGGTCGTTACTCCATACTCGCCGCAGGAAGCGACCGGCAGCCGCCAGCCTTTTCAGACTCGGCAGCGTTTGCCGCGGAGGACGGGAGAGCGCTCGCACCACGGTTCCGTGTGTGTACTAAGCGGCAGCGGCATTAGCTCTCGACCGTCAGTTCCTTGACCGACCGCACGCTTCGCCGTTCCCCTCGTACTGGGCAAAGCAGCAGGTCGGGTCGTCTTACTCCCATTCCGCGCAAGAGCGCCAAAGCGGACAGAAAGCCCACCCAGTGTGCGTTACGCCGTTTCTACCCGCGGGCGCGGCCAAGCCAACCGTCCAAGGTTGCAGCCGGCGTCCACTGGGCGCAACAAATTTGGCACGGGGCGCCCCTCAAAATTCAGGCAGTCCCCGGCATGTTCGGGTATAGCCGTCCCCGCGTCCAAGCGGGGCCAGCGGCGGAAAGCGTCGGGCGCAGCGAGCTGCTTCACCCACACGGGGTAGAAACAATGGCGCTCGCCACCCTTCACAATCCGGTAATGATCCTTCCGCAGGTTCACCTACGGAAACCTTGTTACGACTTTTACTTCCTCTAAATGATCAAGTTTGGTCATCTTTCCAACAGACCGGCGCAACCGAAAGGCCGCGCCGGACATCGGTCCGAAGACCTCACTAAATCATTCAATCGGTAGTAGCGACGGGCGGTGTGTACAAAGGGCAGGGACGTAATCAACGCGAGCTTATGACTCGCGCTTACTGGGAATTCCTCGTTCAAGGGGAACAATTGCAAGCCCCTATCCCAATCACGAAAGAAGTTCCACGGGTTACCCAGTCCTTTCAGACAGGGATAAAGACACGCTGCTTCCTTCAGTGTAGCGCGCGTGCGGCCCCGGACATCTAAGGGCATCACAGACCTGTTATTGCTCTGTTTCGTGCGGCTAGGAGCCGCTTGTCCCTCTAAGAAGGTTGTAAGGTGCTGGGAACCCCGCACCTATTTAATAGGCTAGAGTCTCGTTCGTTATCGGAATTAACCAGACAAATCGCTCCACCAACTAAGAACGGCCATGCACCACCATCCACCGAATCAAGAAAGAGCTCTCAATCTGTCAATCCTCCCAGTGTCCGGGCCGGGTAAGTTTTCCCGTGTTGAGTCAAATTAAGCCGCAGGCTCCACTCCTGGTGGTGCCCTTCCGTCAATTCCTTTAAGTTTCAGCTTTGCAACCATACTTCCCCCGGAACCCAAACACTTTGGTTTCCCGGAAGCTGCCCGCCGAGTCATTTGAGTAACTCAGGCGGATCGCTGGTTGGCATCGTTTATGGTCAGAACTAGGGCGGTATCTGATCGCCTTCGAACCTCTGACTTTCGTTCTTGATCAAAGAAAACATTCTTGGCAAATGCTTTCGCAGTAGTTCGTCTTGCGACGGTCCAAGAATTTCACCTCTAGCGCCGCAATACGAATGCCCCCGTCTGTCCCTCTTAATCATTACCTCGTATTCCAAAAACCAACAGAACAGAAACGAGGTCTTGTTCTATTATTCCATGCAAGTTTATTCAGGCGACTCGCCTGCGTTGAGCACTCTAATTTTTTCAAAGTAAAAGCACCGGCCTTCTCGAGGCACACAATGAAGTGCACCAAGAAAGGACCGGCATGATGTTCAGTCCGAGCCGTCGCATCGGGTAGATGCACTACTCGTCTGGAACTGAGATCCAACTACGAGCTTTTTAACCGCAGCAGCTTTAGTATACGCTATTGGAGCTGGAATTACCGCGGCTGCTGGCACCAGACTTGCCCTCCAATTGATCCTCGTTAAAGGATTTAGAGTGTACTCATTTCAATTACGGGGCCTCAAAAGAGTCCCGTATTGTTATTTTTCGTCACTACCTCCCCGTGCCGGGAGTGGGTAATTTGCGCGCCTGCTGCCTTCCTTGGATGTGGTAGCCGTTTCTCAGGCTCCCTCTCCGGAATCGAACCCTGATTCTCCGTTACCCGTAACAACCATGGTAAGCAAGTAACCTACCATCGAAAGTTGATAAGGCAGACACTTGAAAGAAACGTCGCCGGCTCGTGGCCATGCGATCAGCACAAAGTTATCCAGAGTCACCACACAATACGGGCCGAAACCCGATCGATCTTGGTCTAATAAAAGCACCCGTCGCCCAAAGGGCTTCAGGCTCACTGCATGTATTAGCTCTAGAATTGCCACAGTTATCCAAGTAGGAAGAAACGATCTAAGGAACCATAACTGATTTAATGAGCCATTCGCGGTTTCGCCTTATTTCGGCATGTACTTAGACATGCATGGCTTAATCTTTGAGACAAGCATATGATTACTGGCAGGATCAACCAGGTAATCGTTCAACTGCGCGTCCAGCCTTTCAAGCAGGCCGGACGCCGTTTTTGCGATGCCGAGGCCACCTTCAGGCGCCCCAACACGCTTCGTTCTCGCAAAGGGTAGCACTTTGCACAGTCCGAGACGACGGCGTTCGAGCTCGCTACGGCGCCCTCCCCGCAGGGCCGGGTATCGCCACGCGGCAAGAAGCACGCAACATTCTCGATAGACCGGTTGTGTCGACTCGATCGCGGCTTGCGGTTTCTCTCGAGCCCGCAGCACTGGTGGACCGACCGACACTTGCAACGTAGCCGAGACGGCAAAGCCGCTAGGCGACGGGTCACGCCCGCGCCTTCGGCGCTTTCGTATTTGATTCGTCCGAGGACGATGCGGAACACACTTCGATATCGTGGAAAAAGCGTCGTCCGACAACCAGCCCCTAACGCATCAAGCGGATGAGGCTGCAGACGTCAGCTGTGGGATCCACGGGAGCGATACCGGGGACACGCTTGACGGGCACGAAGCCCGCCGCATATCAAACACCCAGGTCGCTTTGGGGGCGACTGCTCTCTGGGACCCCCATATAATAGCAGCGATAAGTACCCAGACCTCCATGGGGCCGTACTCGTGCCACTTTCGACGAGCGTTTGGCGAAAATCGTGCCGCCTCGTAACGCCGCGAGCAAGATTGAAAGCTTACGTCGGCAGCACAATGCCGAAGTCGTGAAAGCGCAGCGCGTCTACCGAATGCGCGAACGGCAATTTCTCGCTAATGGCCAGTACGGTTTCCTGCACAATTGCCTTTCTGTCGCCCTACGGGGCCCCCGGCCGATCGATTCGAGGCACGCTAGCACGGCCCCTTCGCCATTTCCGAGCACGAGTGCGAACAGTGCGGGCGGCGTGCTCGACGCCCCGGCTGACGTCGTTTCGGACTTTGTCTCTTCGCGTGCTCGCGGCAACGCCGCGGCCAACGACGACGTCTGCGCGGTTCTTTGCCGGTTCCCGGCGTGCTATAGTGCAGCCCTCTGCAGGGTGACACCGGCTCCGTCGTGGCCGTGCGGCGGCTTGTACGCAAAAGTTGCGTCAAAGGCGTCGCGCTCGCGCCGCCCCGGCACACGCGGTTTCGGACTTTGTCTCTTCCAGCGCTCGCGTAGTCGTGGGCACGATTGTCGACTTCGGAACGGTGCGCGGACACCGCCACGAGCACGCGCAAGACGAAAATCGCACTACGGTACAATGTCGGCCGGGGCCCTACGGCCCCTTACAGTAGCAGCGATAAGTGCCCAGACCTCCATGGGGCCGTACTCGTGCGACGCGGCGGCGTACTGCGCCGAGCCGAGCGCCAATATTTGGCTTTTGCAGGGCGGATTCGAGCTCTGGCGATTGCCGCGGTACCGCCGCTCACCGATTCAAGGCACGCTAGCGCGGCCCCTTCGCCATTTCCGAGCACGCGTGCGAACAGTGCGGGCGGCGTGCTCGACGCCCCGGCTGACGTCGTTTCGGACTTTGTCTCTTCGCGTGCTCGCGGCAACGCCGCGGCCAACGACGACGTCTGCGCGGTTCTTTGCCGGTTCCCGGCGTGCTATAGTGCAGCCCTCTGCAGGGTGACACCGGCTCCGTCGTGGCCGTGCGGCGGCTTGTACGCAAAAGTTGCGTCAAAGGCGTCGCGCTCGCGCCGCCCCGGCACACGCGGTTTCGGACTTTGTCTCTTCCAGCGCTCGCGTAGTCGTGGGCACGATTGTCGACTTCGGAACGGTGCGCGGACACCGCCACGAGCACGCGCAAGACGAAAATCGCACTACGGTACAATGTCGGCCGGGGCCCTACGGCCCCTTACAGTAGCAGCGATAAGTGCCCAGACCTCCATGGGGCCGTACTCGTGCGACGCGGCGGCGTACTGCGCCGAGCCGAGCGCCAATATTTGGCTTTTGCAGGGCGGATTCGAGCTCTGGCGATTGCCGCGGTACCGCCGCTCACCGATTCAAGGCACGCTAGCGCGGCCCCTTCGCCATTTCCGAGCACGCGTGCGAACAGTGCGGGCGGCGTGCTCGACGCCCCGGCTGACGTCGTTTCGGACTTTGTCTCTTCGCGTGCTCGCGGCAACGCCGCGGCCAACGACGACGTCTGCGCGGTTCTTTGCCGGTTCCCGGCGTGCTATAGTGCAGCCCTCTGCAGGGTGACACCGGCTCCGTCGTGGCCGTGCGGCGGCTTGTACGCAAAAGTTGCGTCAAAGGCGTCGCGCTCGCGCCGCCCCGGCACACGCGGTTTCGGACTTTGTCTCTTCCAGCGCTCGCGTAGTCGTGGGCACGATTGTCGACGTCGGAACGGTGCGCGGACTACGCCACGAGCACGCGCAAGCCGAAAATCGCACTACGGTACAATGTCGGCCGGGGCCGTACGGCCCCTTACAGTAGCAGCGATAAGTGCCCAGACCTCCATGGGGCCGTACTCGTGCGACGCGGCCGCGTACTGCGCCGAGCCGAGCGCCAATATTTGGCTTTTGCAGGGCGGATTCGAGCTCTGGCGATCGCCGCGGTACCGCCGCTCACCGATTCAAGGCACGCTAGCGCGGCCCCTTCGCCATTTCCGAGCACGCGTGCGAACAGTGCGGGCGGCGTGCTCGACGCCCCGGCTGACGTCGTTTCGGACTTTGTCTCTTCGCGTGCTCGCGGCAACGCCGCGGCCAACGACGACGTCTGCGCGGTTCTTTGCCGGTTCCCGGCGTGCTATAGTGCAGCCCTCTGCAGGGTGACACCGGCTCCGTCGTGGCCGTGCGGCGGCTTGTACGCAAAAGTTGCGTCAAAGGCGTCGCGCTCGCGCCGCCCCGGCACACGCGGTTTCGGACTTTGTCTCTTCCAGCGCTCGCAACCATGTCGGGGCCGACGCCGACGACTGCGTGGTGTTTCAACGATTGCCGGCGTGACACAATGCAGCTGCGTGCGGGATGCCAGCGATTCCGTCGTGTCCGTGCGGCGGCTTGTACGCAAAAGTTGCGTCAAAGGCGTCGCGCTCGCGCCGCCCCGGCACACGCGGTTTCGGACTTTGTCTCTTCCAGCGCTCGCGTAGTCGTGGGCACGATTGTCGACGTCGGAACGGTGCGCGGACTACGCCACGAGCACGCGCAAGCCGAAAATCGCACTACGGTACAATGTCGGCCGGGGCCGTACGGCCCCTTACAGTAGCAGCGATAAGTGCCCAGACCTCCATGGGGCCGTACTCGTGCGACGCGGCGGCGTACTGCGCCGAGCCGAGCGCCAATATTTGGCTTTTGCAGGGCGGATTCGAGCTCTGGCGATCGCCGCGGTACCGCCGCTCACCGATTCAAGGCACGCTAGCGCGGCCCCTTCGCCATTTCCGAGCACGCGTGCGAACAGTGCGGGCGGCGTGCTCGACGCCCCGGCTGACGTCGTTTCGGACTTTGTCTCTTCGCGTGCTCGCGGCAACGCCGCGGCCAACGACGACGTCTGCGCGGTTCTTTGCCGGTTCCCGGCGTGCTATAGTGCAGCCCTCTGCAGGGTGACACCGGCTCCGTCGTGGCCGTGCGGCGGCTTGTACGCAAAAGTTGCGTCAAAGGCGTCGCGCTCGCGCCGCCCCGGCACACGCGGTTTCGGACTTTGTCTCTTCCAGCGCTCGCAACCATGTCGGGGCCGACGCCGACGACTGCGTGGTGTTTCAACGATTGCCGGCGTGACACAATGCAGCTGCGTGCGGGATGCCAGCGATTCCGTCGTGGCGGTGCGGCGGCTTGTACGCAAAAGTTGCGTCAAAGGCGTCGCGCTCGCACCGCCCCGGCACACGTGGTTTCGGACTTTGTCTCTTCGAGCGCTCGCAGCGATGTCGAGGCGATCGCTTACGTCTGCACGGTTTCCGGTGTGCTACAATGCAGCAGTCTGCCGCACTACACCTCTTGGTTGCCGAGGCCAGCACGGCAATTTACTGAAGCGAGCGCATTGCGCCCAGGCGGCAGCGGACTTTGTGCTTTCGGGAGTGCTCTTGCTGTAAAATTTGAACGGCTGCAGCTGCGCGAAGCAAGTGTACCTATTTTCACTCTCTCTCTGTCTGCCTTTGAGGCGACTGTAATTTCACTTTAAACGCAACTGGAGGCGGGAGCAACCTGATGAGAGTAGGTGGACTTCGGTACATGTTGTAATTTAGAAATTGCTTTCAAGCTTTGAGGACATACACCTTCGCGCCATCTGCTTTCCCCGTCTCTTTGGCACTTTATAGTATGTGCTGCATGCTCTGCATTCCAAAGAAACACGCCTGTGTCTCTCCCTCTCTCACGTTCTTCTTCTTTTTGTAGCTGCTGTTGTAGAAGATGCTATGCTCTTTAATCGCTGTAACATAGAGTGCTTGCACAAGCCAACAACTGTTGCGCGTTTTTTTTTTTTTTTTTTCTCTTCCCAAGACGTTTCTGCCATTATTCACTAACTCTCGTTCTTAGTATGCAATGGAGCGTTAGCTCGCGCCATCTACCTTTCTTTCTGTATTGCAAAGTCCGCAGGTTTTCCTAGTTCCGTACACAGATGGCGCTAATGCGTTTTGGCGCCAGGTTCGAACGACCTCGCTGTACTCGTGTTTCCCATTTGAATGTTTCAAAGGGGTTTGCGACAGGGGGTGGTTCTTGTGCAAGGCTGAGCTTTCCAGCTGCGTTTAAGCTATGCTAGCATGTGTGCGTATATATATATATATATATATATAAATACACAAACACACACACACACACACACACACACACACATGCATATATACATACACACACACGGTAATGGTAAAGATGATGAGGTAGCACTTTTTTTTTTTTTTTTACAATGCCTGTGTTTCAGATGGCGATCTTTCTCCCCTCTATGTTTCCGGTGGGAAGGAGTGTGCAGCGTTTTCTATATTTATTTTGTCATTCACTTCTATGTTGCTCGTCTTCGTACATGGGGCATGCTACCTAATTCTACCGGTCGATTCGACACGTTGCGATCCGTCCCGGCCTGTGCCGTATCAAAATTTTCAGTGGGCCTTGCGGTAAATAAAAAGAAATGAAGGAAATGCGCGTAGTATATTACAATTGCACACGGGCTTGAAACGAAGCCCTCAAGGAAGGTCACCTTGAGCGGTCGCATTCAGACGGAAGTAAGCATTCCCCTGGCGCGTTTTTTTCCGCTCGCCTGTTCCGTTTTCTACGAGGTTGCCTTGGTTGGTTTCGCGTTACAAGCAAGCTTGCACTCGGGTCTCGTTTCTACGCGACAGCGTTTCGTTAACAGCGAAAGACTGAGGCGTTGCGAGTTCATCCGTGAGATAGGGAGCGTTGAGTCTGTACACAGGCTGAATTTTATAATATTGCCCACGCTGTTGCTGAGGTTACCCATGTCGGCAGGGCGCCCACAAGGCAGTAGTACAATGAAGTGAAGTGAAGGACATCGCTTCTCGGCCTTTTGGCTAAGATCAAAGTGTAGTATCTGTTCTTATCAGCTTAATATCTGATACGGGTTCTATATGGACCCACGATATTAAACCTATTTTTGGAAGTTGGCGGAGTGCTTGAAGCCTGCTTCACCTCCGCCGCAGGTCGGCCCGGTATTGCACTACCTCCGGGATCGGCCCCGCTCACTTAGGTGAGACTTCATTCAATCAAAATGAAGAGCACAAGCTCAACGCGAGCAGTGACTTGACACGCACCATTCCTATACTACACGCAACGATGCCGGTTCGCGGACCACGAGAGTAATTAAACTGCCACTCCATCTGTGTGTAGCGTCGCACTTGTTGCGTCGCAAATGGGACAGCCGCTCCAGCAAATTTCTAGTTATGGGCTTCGAGAAAAATTAATGAAAGCAAAAGAAAGAACCAGAATTCCTATTTGTCCGATGTCTCTGAATGATTGTCTCCTGTAAAGAGCCACTTGGGGGGATGGGGGGTAGGATTAGCCGTGGGGTTCGCAATCAATATGAATCCCACTCAAAGCCAACACTGGATTTTGGAGTTCACTATCGCTTGGATCCGTAAACCACCGCGGCCACGCAAGCTCGCCCTGCCGCCGAAATCCGCTGCCCAAGTGGAAGAAAGATTCCCTATGAAAGAAAAATAGAGTGCCCGATTTCTGGCAACTACTGTGCAGCCTTTGTGTACACATTTTCGCAGCAGTGGGACCGAGCGCCTCGAA
Organism: Dermacentor andersoni; assembly: GCF_023375885.2. Taxonomy (NCBI): domain Eukaryota; kingdom Metazoa; phylum Arthropoda; class Arachnida; order Ixodida; family Ixodidae; genus Dermacentor; species Dermacentor andersoni. The sequence continues at coordinate 14,233 of NW_027315444.1, forward strand.
AACAAACTTGTCGTATGCCCAAATGTGGCGAAATATATTCAAGGGTTAAAAGGTGCCTCATCTTTCTAACCTGTATGTTACGAAGACCTGTTGCTACCTTTTCATCATGAACATCATCATCATCATCATCCTGGCTACGCCCACTGCAGGGCAAAGGCATCTGCCATGATCCTCCAAGTACCCCGGTCAGGTGCCGATTGTCGCCATGTAGTCCCTAATCTAATCTGCCCTCCTAACTTTCTGCCACCCCCTGCTACGCTTCCCTCCTCTTGGAATTCAGTCTGTAACCCTTAATGGCCACCGGTTATCTTCCCCCCAGATTGCATGCCCTGCGCATGCCCATTTGTTTTTCCTGGTTTAAACTTTGGTGTCATTAACGAGCGTTTCTTCTCGCACACCCCAATCTGCTCTATTCCGATCCCCCCGTGACGCCACACCCATCATCCTTCTTTCCAGAGCCCGTTGCGTCGCCCTCAGTTACCCTTCGGTAATCCTCAAAGCTTTTTGTTGGGGCACTCGTGGCATCTTTCTCGTTTAATGAAGTCAAATTTTTTTCAGTTTTGGGGGAAAACTCAATGAGCTAGGCGCGATTGTGTCCCTGGCGCCGCTCTCAACAAGATGGCGGCGCCCATGCTTTTTGCCTGCAGGTTCGGCCCTACGCAGAACACGCCTGCCGGGCAGTGTAGCCACGTTGAAGGGGCAAAGCGTAGTGCAGTGAAGCGCTTGCTCGGGCGAAAAACGCAAATATGAGCCAAACAGGAATTTCCATTATTGGAAATTCCAGTTCAGTTTGCGCATTGCGTTCGCCTAAGGTAAAGAACACAAATGCGAGTGCCACAGCAGTCAAGTCAAAGCTTAGGATTGCGTATCATTTTTTTTTTTTTTTTTCTTTTCGTGCCTTTTACTCCTGGCCTGCGTGGCCCTAGCGCGCATGCACACGAAAGTAATGAAATGCTGAAAACACGAAATAATGCGGTGCGGCTGTATCATATCTATTTTGTGCGCTTTGTTCTTTGTGGACTACAGCGGTGTGCGTCATGAGAAAGTTTCGGTGCCCTTCTTGGGTGACCAGTGAAGCTATATTTAAAACCACATTGATTTGTACGGTTATTGCTACAAACTGCGTGTGGGTGTTTTTCTTTTTCGCTGCCAACGATGGGTTATCGCAACCGCGATCGGTTCTGCTGCTACGCTAGACGCGTGCTTGCCAACGGTTGGCTCTATACGCGACCCGCGACGCGTGGTCGGCACATTCAAGCAGTCAATTGCAAACCGTTCCAAGAAAAAGGATGTACTCCACTTGCCACCTAGTTCGACGATTGTACTTTCTGACCCTCGAGGAAGCGCCGCCTTCCCACGTTTTCTATAATACGATAAGATTCAGAGCGACCGCGACCACTTGTCTTTGTCAATATCTCGGAAACGCTTTCTTTGTTTTCTTTTTTTTTTTTTAAATCCAGATACTCAGACGCGCCCGTGTTCACGCGCACTTGTTCTCTCCGATAAGCAGGGAAGCTCGGTTGGGGTGGTGTCGGGCCTTGCGCATGCGCTGCTGAGCTCGTCGCTTCGCCGGCCGGTCGATGCTGGCGCGGTACTGGTAATGAACTTCGACGTGCATGGTGAAACGTCACTTTGTATTGCCACTGTAGACTAGCAATGCAATGTGTTTGCGAGCGATTGGATAAATGAGAAAGCGTGCACTGTCTACAGTTCATGCCCCTCTAGAGTAGTGGAAATGTTGCTCCAAGTGTTAGGTTTGTAATTTGCGCCTACGAACATGAACTAAACAAAGAAAATGGTCTGCAGCCGCCTTCGCTTCATAAAATTCCCGTACGAAGAAATTTCCGTGCGCGAATGAGAGAGCAAAAGAGAGAAACCATGTTAAGAAGAATGGCTGCCTTTTACGTGATCTCGCGCATGAAACCAGACGATAGATTAATTTTAGCCGTTCATTTTGATTTGCCGAATGTAAACCGGAACACTTTCTCCACGCGGTCTTCAGATTTGAATGGCAATCAATCACATCCTTTCTTTTTTTTTTTTTTTTCTGTTTCTTTCTATCTGGAACCGAAAGAATTCAGAACGCCATTTCAATCTTAGATTCGATTAGATATCGCGACTGGTATGCTGAAATATCACGCCTTATCTGGTGTTAACCTTCTTGATCACGGCAATAAAAAATCGCCAGTTCCCGAACTTTAATCGCGCCGAAGATGAACCGATATGCTGGATTCTTATTGTCATGATTTTATAGAAAGCGCTGGTTCTATGGCTAGCTTTGAGGAAAAGAAAAACATCGTTCAGGAATGTATAACTCTAAACAACTAAAAAAAAAAATCTGCCGGCAATTGGTACTACAACGAGAGTACTGAGAATACTGGAAAAGATGAAATCCAATCATGCTGAACTGAACTGAGATTATTTCATCAAGACATGCCCCGAAAAACGTGGCCACTTTCAATGATAATTTCAAATGTGATTTCTTTCTTTTTTTTTTTTCTTTTTTTTTTTTTTTACGACGGATAATAATTATCTTTCCAATGGCGGATGTGAAAATTTCAGAGCACGTCATTTTCGAAATCCCAAGGCCCCGGACGCATTCTCTCTTCTTTAAGTATTTTGGTGGTGCACACGGAGGAAAATTTCGCGCACGTAATTTATAAACTAGTAGTTGATTTTCTAGAAGAACACAAAGTGCTGACAAACGGCCAACCAGGACACAATTAAATTGGTATTACGCACGGTTTCGAAGCCGCGGTAACAAAAGGGTAACAAAGGGACGTTCATTTCGTGGTGTCGATTTCACGTCTCTCACAATAAAAAAAAAAAAAATAATAATAATAAAAACTACTGCATAAAATAGGTTTTCCCAAACTGGATGGTTTCGATCAGCTTTTGAACAGCCCTTCCTTAAATTGAGTTGGCGTTGATTGAGCAGGTGCGGGCCTCTGCTGTTTTGGATTTTTGTAAATGGCATCAGTACTGGACAGTCCGTTCACTTGAGGATCAAAGGAGAAACCCCCCAAAAAAATATCATATCGTGGTGAGAGACGTGGCAGATGAGTACAATTATCGGCAGAAAAAAAAAAAGGAAAACCGCCTCGTACTCAGAAGCCGCTCCTCTCACGTGTGAAGCTTCAAACAAATTGTTTTTCTTGAGACGCTCTATAAAGTTATACACAGCTCCTTAAATGCAGCACCCGCACACAAAGCCAAACGTTCCAAGCTGGAAAGAAAGCATGAAATTCGCGGTGCCCGTTTCCTGTGA
>NW_027315444.1:22500-26725 GCF_023375885.2 Dermacentor andersoni
TTACCACCCACTTAGGGCTGCACTCTCAAGCAACCCGACTCACGGGAGGCTTCATCCCGGGCGCGCAACGGCGGAGACGGGCCTGGCACCCACTCTGGGACAAGCCCCTGTCAGGGGGACTTGCACCGTCGCAAACACCCGAGAACGTCGCCTCCCATACACCACATTTCCCGACCGCCTGCAAGGACGGGGGATTCGGTGCTGGGCTCGGTCCCGTTTCGCTCGCAGCTACTCGGGGAATCCCTGTTGGTTTCTTTTCCTCCGCTTAGTGATATGCTTAAATTCAGCGGGTTGTCTCGCCTGATCTGAGGTCGACAACGGATACATCGCTTTCGCCCATTCCAGCACGACCGAGTACGACGCCCTGCCACGTCCTTACGGACGAGGCTGGCAGGCGGCACAACGCCTGCGCGCGTGCGTCATACGAGCGGTATGCCGAAAAGGACTCGACACGTTCGAAAACCCAGCGCCAACCGAGTGCGACGCCCTACCACGTCCTTCGCCCAACACGGAGCTACTTATAGACGAGGCTGGCAGGCGGTGAACCGCCTGCGCGCGTGCGGCGCACGAGCAGTTGCGTGGTAAGCGACCGTGTCTGAAGCCCAAACACCACCGAGGCAAAGATCGCCTTAGCAGCGCGCCGCTTCAGCGGGCACCGCAGGGGCGACTAAAACCTGGCGGGAGGCATCGTCTCGTGTAGCGTCGCCCCTGCCCCAACTGGAGTGGCCCAGTCTTTAGGGGACAGAGACTGCGAAGCACTTGGACCGACGGCGGACTACGACGGAACGCTTCAGCTCCGCCAACGGGGCACCCACGCTCTCGAAGGAGACATTTTCCGTTTCGCGGCAATTCTCCGCCGTGCCGTGACTCTTCTCGCTCGCAGACGGCGCTGTCGCGTCGAACCGCTTTCGGGGGCCACCCTTCTCCTCCCCGCTCCTCGCAAGAATCTGCCGATTCCCATTCCTGCGACGAAGCCCGGAAGGGCGCCCACACAGCTGCGGTGACGTGAACGAGCGACCAGCTCTGGAGCTCGACGTACTTCGAAGGCAAACAGCGCAAATTGCGATCGCGCTGGCTTTGCGCACGGCGCGGGAATCGGCCGGCGTTTCATTCCCACGTTTTCCGTGCACGCAAGCGTGCGCTTCCGACTCTCTCGCAAACGTGCGCGCTACATGGCAACAGACGTTCGCGCCTCGTGCTTGGACCGCTCTTTCCCTGCAGGTATCCGACTCCATCCTGCGGCGGTCTTACTAGAGGCGCGCACTCGTCACGCTGCAGTAGTATTGCCTCGTTTCCGTCTTTTCGAAGAATTGGCACAACGGTTTGCCACCGTCTCCCTCTCGTGAGGCCGCTGGCGCGTGGCTTTAGCGCTCAACGTACTGTCCATGATGCCGACGCGGTCAAAACGAGTCGACGGACGCACGTTCCCTGTGCGCCGAAGTCTCTCTTGATATGTGATCCGACCCTCAGACAGACGAAGCCAAGGGAAGACCCAAGGCCGCAATGTGCGTTCAAAGAATCAGTGCTCAGTGTGTCCTGCAATTCACACCAAGTCTCGCAGCTGGCTGCGTTCTTCATCGACCCGAGAACCGAGTGATCCACCGCTTAGAGTCGTGAAAAATAGTTTGTTCAATTCAGTACAGTACAACCAGGGTTTTAGGCACGTGGCGTCTCCCTGTGTGTGGTTTCGAAGAGCGCCTTTCGGCGTGCGCTCCTCCAGTCTCGCTCTTTCGGCGGCCGCGTCTCAGCAGCTGAAAGCCTAATGGCACTCCACTCCTGCTACTCGCGCGTGTGTTTTGCGCCCACGCCTTCCTCGCTTGCCCTCGAGGCACCTTATGCCGTTTGCGCGCACTCGAAGCCGGTTTTACCTGCCAACCATCCACCGGACCCGTGTGTCTCGTGTGCACGTTCACATCGCTCCACTAAAAATTGCAAAGAGCGACAGAGCCATGATTAGGGCTAAGCCGCTGTGGAGTCTTTAACGGCTACACGGCCACGGGCAGGGCTTCACCCCCATCGACGTGCTTCGCTTCAGTCAGCAGTAGGTTCATAGAAGGGCCTCAAACACACACACACTTTCGCATCGGCAGATCGCCGCAGCATAACCGCTGTTGATCCAACAGCCTACTTGAGACGAAAGACAAGAGCCCGGCGCGCGTACTCGCGCAGCTCTCCAAAACCACTCGGCCAGTGCCAGGGACGGCTCCCTGCGCCGGCGCCACAACAAGTCTACTTGAGGCGGAAGACGAAGCCAGCAAGGGCCTGGCCGCAAGTGCGTTCGAAACCGGGACTACAGTCCCTCGTCTGTCCGTACTTCCTCTTTCGACGTGCGGCGCCTTCCCAAAGCGCACAAGTCCGCTAACCGCAGAACGCTTCCGACGTAGCAAAGCCGCGTTTCCTTCGGTACTTCGCAGCAACGCCGCCTTTCCCTCGGCGGCGGGCGAATAGCCTGCAGACGTCGTCGCATTAAACCGCGATCTCGACACCTCGCGCGTCACGAGCAGGAGCCGACCGGCAGCCTCCGGCCCTTTCGGACTCGGTGGCATTTGCCGCGGAGGACGGGAGAGCACTTTAGGCCACGGTTCCTTCCGTACTTGGCAGCCGCACCCTCATACCGACAGTTCCATGACCGACCGAGCGCCACACCGTTCCTTTAGTACTTGGGTGGCAACAAAGTCGGGTCGTTACTCCATACTCGCCGCAGGAAGCGACCGGCAGCCGCCAGCCTTTTCAGACTCGGCAGCGTTTGCCGCGGAGGACGGGAGAGCGCTCGCACCACGGTTCCGTGTGTGTACTAAGCGGCAGCGGCATTAGCTCTCGACCGTCAGTTCCTTGACCGACCGCACGCTTCGCCGTTCCCCTCGTACTGGGCAAAGCAGCAGGTCGGGTCGTCTTACTCCCATTCCGCGCAAGAGCGCCAAAGCGGACAGAAAGCCCACCCAGTGTGCGTTACGCCGTTTCTACCCGCGGGCGCGGCCAAGCCAACCGTCCAAGGTTGCAGCCGGCGTCCACTGGGCGCAACAAATTTGGCACGGGGCGCCCCTCAAAATTCAGGCAGTCCCCGGCATGTTCGGGTATAGCCGTCCCCGCGTCCAAGCGGGGCCAGCGGCGGAAAGCGTCGGGCGCAGCGAGCTGCTTCACCCACACGGGGTAGAAACAATGGCGCTCGCCACCCTTCACAATCCGGTAATGATCCTTCCGCAGGTTCACCTACGGAAACCTTGTTACGACTTTTACTTCCTCTAAATGATCAAGTTTGGTCATCTTTCCAACAGACCGGCGCAACCGAAAGGCCGCGCCGGACATCGGTCCGAAGACCTCACTAAATCATTCAATCGGTAGTAGCGACGGGCGGTGTGTACAAAGGGCAGGGACGTAATCAACGCGAGCTTATGACTCGCGCTTACTGGGAATTCCTCGTTCAAGGGGAACAATTGCAAGCCCCTATCCCAATCACGAAAGAAGTTCCACGGGTTACCCAGTCCTTTCAGACAGGGATAAAGACACGCTGCTTCCTTCAGTGTAGCGCGCGTGCGGCCCCGGACATCTAAGGGCATCACAGACCTGTTATTGCTCTGTTTCGTGCGGCTAGGAGCCGCTTGTCCCTCTAAGAAGGTTGTAAGGTGCTGGGAACCCCGCACCTATTTAATAGGCTAGAGTCTCGTTCGTTATCGGAATTAACCAGACAAATCGCTCCACCAACTAAGAACGGCCATGCACCACCATCCACCGAATCAAGAAAGAGCTCTCAATCTGTCAATCCTCCCAGTGTCCGGGCCGGGTAAGTTTTCCCGTGTTGAGTCAAATTAAGCCGCAGGCTCCACTCCTGGTGGTGCCCTTCCGTCAATTCCTTTAAGTTTCAGCTTTGCAACCATACTTCCCCCGGAACCCAAACACTTTGGTTTCCCGGAAGCTGCCCGCCGAGTCATTTGAGTAACTCAGGCGGATCGCTGGTTGGCATCGTTTATGGTCAGAACTAGGGCGGTATCTGATCGCCTTCGAACCTCTGACTTTCGTTCTTGATCAAAGAAAACATTCTTGGCAAATGCTTTCGCAGTAGTTCGTCTTGCGACGGTCCAAGAATTTCACCTCTAGCGCCGCAATACGAATGCCCCCGTCTGTCCCTCTTAATCATTACCTCGTATTCCAAAAACCAACAGAACAGAAACGAGGTCTTGTTCTATTATTCCATGCAAGTTTATTCAGGCGACTCGCCTGCGTTGAG
>NW_027315445.1:0-26702 GCF_023375885.2 Dermacentor andersoni
CACACGCGAGACAGATTCTGCAAAACACAAGATGTGCATGCAAATAGTGCTTTTCGCAGAACGCGCACGTGGATTTCTACCAAACAAAGTGCTAAGCATGCCGATGATGCTACTTTTTAGCACCCGCGCACGATTCGTGCGAAAACGCGTTTTAAGCATGCACATGCATCTTTTTGGTAGACGCGGATGAAGTTTTCTGCAAAACCACAATATGTGCATGCAAATGGTGCTTTTCGCAGAACGCGGCACGTGGATTTCTACCAAACAACGTGCTAAGCATGCCGATGCTGCTCTTTTTAGCACCCGCGCACGGATTCGTGCGAAAACGCGTTTTTAAGCATGCACATGCATCTTTTGGTAGTCGAGATTGAAGTTTTCTGCAAAACCACAAGATGTGCATGCAAATGGTGCTTTTGGCAGAACGCGCACGTGGATTTCTACCAAACGACGTGCTAAGCATGCCGATGCTGCTCTTTTTAGCACCCGCGCACGGATTCGCGCGAAAACGCGTTTTAAGCATGCACATGCATCTTTTGGTAGACGCGGATGAAGTTTTCTGCAAAACCACAAGATGTGCATGCAAATGGTGCTTTTGGCAGAACGCGCACGTGGATTTCTACCAAACGACGTGCTAAGCATGCCGATGATGCTCTTTTTAGCACCCGCGCACGGATTCGTGCGAAAACGCGTTTTAAGCATGCACATGCATCTTTTGGTAGACGCGGATGAAGTTTTCTGCAAAACCACAATATGTGCATGCAATTGGTGCATTTCGCAGAACGCGCACGTGGATTTCTACCAAAACAACGTGCTAAGCATGCCGATGCTGCTCTTTTAAGCACCCGCGCACGGATTCGTGCGAAAACGCGTTTTAAGCAGCACATGCATCTTTTGGTAGGACGAGATTGAAGTTTTCTGCAAAACCACAAGATGTTCATGCAAATGGTGCTTTTCGCAGAACGCGCACGTGGATTTCTACCAAACAACGTGCTCAGCATGCCGATGCTGCTCTTTTTACACACGCGAGACAGATCGGGATTCGTGCGAAAACGCGGTTTTAAGCATGCACATGCATCTTTGGTAGACGAGATTGAAGTTTTCTGCAAAACCACAAGATGTGCATGCAAATGGTGCTTTTGGCAGAACGCGCACGTGGATTTCTACCAAACGACGTGCTAAGCATGCCGATGCTGCTCTTTTTAGCACCCGCGCACGGATTCGCGCGAAAACGCGTTTTAAGCATGCACATGCATCTTTTGGTAGACGCGGATGAAGTTTTCTGCAAAACCACAAGATGTGCATGCAAATGGTGCTTTTGGCAGAACGCGCACGTGGATTTCTACCAAACGACGTGCTAAGCATGCCGATGATGCTCTTTTTAGCACCCCGCGCACGGATTCGTGCGAAACGCGTTTAAGCATGCACATGCATCTTTTGGTAGACGCGGATGAAGTTATCTGCAAAACCACAATATGTGCATGCAAATGGTGCTTTTCGCAGAACGCGCACGTGGATTTCTACCAAACAACGTGCTAAGCATGCCGATGCTGCTCTTTTTAGCACCCGCGCACGGATTCGTGCGAAAACGCGTTTTAAGCATGCACATGCATCTTTTGGTAGACGAGATTGAAGTTTTCTGCAAAACCACAAGATGTGCATGCAAATGGTGCTTTTCGCAGAACGCGCACGTGGATTTCTACCAAACAACGTGCTATGCATGCCGATGCTGCTCTTTTTAGCACCCGCGCACGGATTCGTGCGAAACGCGTTTTAAGCATGCACATGCATCTTTTGGTAGACGAGATTGAAGTTTTCTGCAAAACCACAAGGTGTGCATGGCAAATGGTGCTTTTCGCAGGAACGCGCACGTGGATTTCTACCAAACAACGTGCTAAGCATGCCGAGTGCTGCTCTTTTAGCACCCGCGCACGGATTCGTGCGAAAACGCGTTTTAAGCATGCACATGCATCTTTTGGTAGACGAGATTGAAGTTTTCTGCAAAACCACAAGATGTGCATGCAAATGGTGCTTTTGGCAGAACGCGCACGTGGATTTCTACCAACGACGGTGCTAAGCATGCCGATGCTGCTCTTTTTAGCGCCCGCGCACGGATTCGCGCGAAAACGCGTTTTAAGCATGCACATGCATCTTTTGGTAGACGCGGATGAAGTTTCTGCAAAACCACAAGATGTGCATGCAAATGGTGCTTTTGGCAGAACGCGCACGTGGATTTCTACCAAACGACGTGCTAAGCATGCCGATGCTGCTCTTTTTAGCACCCGCGGACGGATTTGTGCGAAAACGCGTTTTAAGCATGCACATGCATCTTTTGGTAGACGAGATTGAAGTTTCTTCAAAACCACAAGATGTGCATGCAAATGGTGCTTTTCGCAGAACGCGCACGTGGATTTCTACCAAACAACGTGCTAAGCATGCCGATGCTGCTCTTTTTAGCACCCGCGCACGGATTCGTGCGAAAACGCGTTTTAAGCATGCACATGCATCTTTTGGTAGACGAGATTGAAGTTTTCTGCAAAACCACAAGATGTGCATGCAAATGGTGCTTTTCGCAGAACGCGCACGTGGATTTCTACCAAACAACGTGCTAAGCATGCCGATGCTGCTCTTTTTAGCACCCGCGCACGGATTCGTGCGAAAACGCGTTTTAAGCATGCACATGCATCTTTTGGTAGACGAGATTGAAGTTTTCTGCAAACCACAAGGTGTGCATGCAAATGGTGCTTTTCGCAGAACGCGCACGTGGATTTCTACCAAACAACGTGCTAAGCATGCCGATGCTGCTCTTTTTAGCACCGCGCACGGATTCGTGCGAAAACGCGTTTTAAGCATGCACATGCATCTTTTGGTAGACGAGATTGAAGTTTTCTGCAAAACCACAAGATGTGCATGCAAATGGTGCTTTTGGCAGAACGCGCACGTGGGATTTCTACCAAACGACGTGCTAAGCATGCCGATGCTGCTCTTTTTAGCGCCCGCGCACGGATTCGCGGCGAAAACGCGTTTTAAGCATGCACATGCATCTTTTGGTAGACGCGGATGAAGTTTTCTGCAAAACCACAAGATGTGCATGCAAATGGTGCTTTTGGCAGAACGCGCACGTGGATTTCTACCAAACGACGTGCTAAGCATGCCGATGCTGCTCTTTTTAGCACCCGCGCACGGATTCGTGCGAAAACGCGTTTTAAGCATGCACATGCATCTTTTGGTAGACGAGATTGAAGCTTTTCTGCAAAACCACACGATGTGCATGCAATGGTGCTTTTGGCAGAACGCGCACGTGGCATTTCTACCAAACGACGTGCTAAGCATGCCGATGCTGCTCTTTTTAGCGCCCGCGCACGGATTCGCGCGAAAACGCGTTTTAAGCATGCACATGCATCTTTTGGAAGACGCGGATGAAGTTTCTGCAAAACCACAAGATGTGCATGCAAATGGTGCTTTTGGCAGAACGCGCACGTGGATTTCTACCAAACGGACGTGCTAAGCATGCCGATGCTGCTCTTTTTAGCACCCGCGGACGATTGTGCGAAAACGCGTTTTAAGCATGCACATGCATCTTTTGGTAGACGAGATTGAAGTTTTCTTCAAAACCACAAGATGTGCATGCAAATGGTGCTTTTCGCAGAACGCGCACGTGGATTTCTACCAAACAACGTGCTAGCATGCCGATGCTGCTCTTTTTAGCACCCGCGCACGGATTCGTGCGAAAACGCGTTTTAAGGCATGCACATGCATCTTTTGGTAGACGAGATTGAAGTTTTCTGCAAAACCACAAGATGTGCATGCAAACTGGTGCTTTTCGCAGAACGCGCACGTGGATTTCTACCAAACAACGTGCTAAGCATGCCGATGCTGCTCTTTTTAGCACCCGCGCACGGATTCGTGCGAAAACGCGTTTTAAGCATGCACATGCATCTTTTGGTAGACGAGATTGAGTTTTCTGCAAAACCACAAGATGTTCATGCAAATGGTGCTTTTCGCAGAACGCGCACGTGGATTTCTACCAAACACGTGCTCAGCATGCCGATGCTGCTCTTTTTAGCACCCGCGCACGGATTCGTGCGAAAACGCGTTTTAAGCATGCACATGCATCTTTTGGTAGACGAGATTGAAGTTTTCTGCAAAACCACATGATGTGCATGCAAATGGTGCTTTTGGCAGAACGCGCACGTGGATTTCTACCAAACGACGTGCTAAGCATGCCGATGCTGCTCTTTTTAGCACCCGCGCACGGATTCGCGCGAAAACGCGTTTTAAGCATGCACATGCATCTTTGGTAGACGCGGATGAAGTTTTCTGCAAAACCACAAGATGTGCATGCAAATGGTGCTTTTGGCAGAACCGCGCACGTGGATTTCTACCAACGACGTGCTAAGCATGCCGATGCTGCTCTTTTTAGCACCCGCGCACGGATTTGTGCGAAAACGCGTTTTAAGCATGCACATGCATCTTTTGGTAGACGAGATTGAAGTTTTCTGCAAAACCACAAGATGTGCATGCAAATAGTGCTTTTCGCAGAACGCGCACGTGGATTTCTACCAAACAAAGTGCTAAGCATGCCGATGATGCTCTTTTTAGCACCCGCGCACGGATTCGTGCGAAAACGCGTTTTAAGCATGCACATGCATCTTTTGGTAGACGCGGATGAAGTTTTCTGCAAAACCACAATATGTGCATGCAAATGGTGCTTTTCGCTGAATGCGCACGTGGATTTCTACCAAACAACGTGCTAAGCATGCCGATGCTGCTCTTTTTAGCACCCGCGCACGGATTCGTGCGAAATGCGTTTTAAGGCATGCACATGCATCTTTTGGTAGACGAGATTGAAGTTTTCTGCAAAACCACAAGATGTGCATGCAAATGGTGCTTTTCGCAGAACGCGCACGTGGATTTCTACCAAACAACGTGCTAAGCATGCCGATGCTGCTCTTTTTAGCACCCGCGCACGGATTCGTGCGAAAACGCGTTTAAGCATGCACATGCATCTTTTGGTAGACGAGAATGAAGTTTTCTGCAAAACCACAAGATGTGCATGCAAATGGTGCTTTTGGCAGAACGCGCACGTGGATTTCTACCAAACGACGTGCTAAGCATGCCGATGCTGCTCTTTTTAGCGCCCGCGCACGGATTCGCGCGAAAACGCGTTTTAAGCATGCACATGCATCTTTTGGTAGACGCGGATGAAGTTTTCTGCAAAACCACAAGATGTGCATGCAAATGGTGCTTTTGGCAGAACGCGCACGTGGATTTCTACCAACGACGTGCTAAGCATGCCGATGCTGCTCTTTTTAGCACCCGCGGACGGATTTGTGCGAAAACGCGTTTTAAGCATGCACATGCATCTTTTGGTAGGACGAGATTGAAGTTTTCTTCAAACCACAAGATGTGCATGCAAATGGTGCTTTTCGCAGAACGCGCACGTGGATTTCTACCAAACAACGTGCTAAGCATGCCGATGCTGCTCTTTTTAGCACCCGCGCCACGGATTCGTGCGAAAACGCGTTTTAAGCATGCACATGCATCTTTTGGTAGACGAGATTGAAGTTTTCTGCAAAACCACAAGATGTGCATGCAAATGGTGCTTTTCGCAGAACGCGCACGTGGATTTCTACCAAACAACGTGCTAAGCATGCCGATGCTGCTCTTTTTAGCACCCGCGCACGGATTCGTGCGAAAACGCGTTTTAAGCATGCACATGCATCTTTTGGTAGACGAGATTGAAGTTTTCTGCAAAACCACAAGATGTTCATGCAAATGGTGCTTTTCGCAGAACGCGCACGTGGATTTCTACCGAACAACGTGCTCAGCATGCCGATGCTGCTCTTTTTAGCACCCGCGCACGGATTCGTGCGAAAACGCGTTTTAAGCATGCACATGCATCTTTTGGTAGACGAGATTGAAGTTTTCTGCAAAACCACAAGATGTGCATGCAAATGGTGCTTTTGGCAGAACGCGCACGTGGATTTCTACCAAACGACGTGCTAAGCATGCCGATGCTGCTCTTTTTAGCACCCGCGCACGGATTCGCGCGAAAACGCGTTTTAAGCATGCACATGCATCTTTTGGTAGACGCGGATGAAGTTTTCTGCAAAACCACAAGATGTGCATGCAAATGGTGCTTTTGGCAGAACGCGCACGTGGATTTCTACCAAACGACGTGCTAAGCATGCCGATGCTGCTCTTTTTAGCACCCGCGCACGGATTTGTGCGAAAACGCGTTTTAAGCATGCACATGCATCTTTTGGTAGACGAGATTGAAGTTTTCTGCAAAACCACAAGATGTGCATGCAAATAGTGCTTTTCGCAGAACGCGCACGTGGATTTCTACCAAACAAAGTGCTAAGCATGCCGATGATGCTCTTTTTAGCACCCGCGCACGGATTCGTGCGAAAACGCGTTTTAAGCATGCACATGCATCTTTTGGTAGACGCGGATGAAGTTTTCTGCAAAACCACAATATGTGCATGCAAATGGTGCTTTTCGCAGAACGCGCACGTGGATTTCTACCAAACAACGTGCTAAGCATGCCGATGCTGCTCTTTTTAGCACCCGCGCACGGATTCGTGCGAAAACGCGTTTTAAGCATGCACATGCATCTTTTGGTAGACGAGATTGAAGTTTTCTGCAAAACCACAAGATGTGCATGCAAATGGTGCTTTTGGCAGAACGCGCACGTGGATTTCTACCAAACGACGTGCTAAGCATGCCGATGGCTGCTCTTTTTAGCACCCGCGCACGGATTCGCGCGAAAACGCGTTTTAAGCATGCACATGCATCTTTTGGTAGACGCGGATGAAGTTTTCTGCAAAACCACAAGATGTGCATGCTAATGGTGCTTTTGGCAGAACGCGCACGTGGATTTCTACCAAACGACGTGCTAAGCATGCCGATGATGCTCTTTTTAGCACCCGCGCACGGATTCGTGCGAAAACGCGTTTTAAGCATGCACATGCATCTTTTGGTAGACGCGGATGAAGTTTTCTGCAAAACCACAATATGTTGCATGCAAATGGTGCTTTTCCGCAGAACGCGCACGTGGATTTCTACCAAACAACGTGCTAAGCATGCCGATGCTGCTCTTTTTAGCACCCGCGCACGGATTCGTGCGAAAACGCGTTTTAAGCATGCACATGCATCTTTTGGTAGACGAGATTGAAGTTTTCTGCAAAACCACAAGATGTGCATGCAAATGGTGCTTTTCGCAGAACGCGCACGTGGATTTCTACCAAACAACGTGCTAAGCATGCCGATGCTGCTCTTTTTAGCACCCGCGCACGGATTCGTGCGAAAACGCGTTTTAAGCATGCACATGCATCTTTTGGTAGACGAGATTGAAGTTTTCTGCAAAACCACAAGGTGTGCATGCAAATGGTGCTTTTCGCAGAACGCGCACGTGGATTTCTACCAAACAACGTGCTAAGCATGCCGATGCTGCTCTTTTTAGCACCCGCGCACGGATTCGTGCGAAAACGCGTTTTAAGCATGCACATGCATCTTTTGGTAGACGAGATTGAAGTTTTCTGCAAAACCACAAGATGTGCATGCAAATGGTGCTTTTGGCAGAACGCGCACGTGGATTTCTACCAAACGACGTGCTAAGCATGCCGATGCTGCTCTTTTTAGCGCCCGCGCACGGATTCGCGCGAAAACGCGTTTTAAGCATGCACATGCATCTTTTGGTAGACGCGGATGAAGTTTTCTGCAAAACCACAAGATGTGCATGCAAATGGTGCTTTTGGCAGAACGCGCACGTGGATTTCTACCAAACGACGTGCTAAGCATGCCGATGCTGCTCTTTTTAGCACCCGCGGAGGGATTTGTGCGAAAACGCGTTTTAAGCATGCACATGCATCTTTTGGTAGACGAGATTGAAGTTTTCTGCAAAACCACAAGATGTGCATGCAAATGGTGCTTTTCGCAGAACGCGCACGTGGATTTCTACCAAACAACGTGCTAAGCATGCCGATGCTGCTCTTTTTAGCACCCGCGCACGGATTCGTGCGAAAACGCGTTTTAAGCATGCACATGCATCTTTTGGTAGACGAGATTGAAGTTTTCTGCAAAACCACAAGATGTGCATGCAAATGGTGCTTTTCGCAGAACGCGCACGTGGATTTCTACCAAACAACGTGCTAAGCATGCCGATGCTGCTCTTTTTAGCACCCGCGCACGGATTCGTGCGAAAACGCGTTTTAAGCATGCACATGCATCTTTTGGTAGACGAGATTGAAGTTTTCTGCAAAACCACAAGATGTTCATGCAAATGGTGCTTTTCGCAGAACGCGCACGTGGATTTCTACCAAACAACGTGCTCAGCATGCCGATGCTGCTCTTTTTAGCACCCGCGCACGGATTCGTGCGAAAACGCGTTTTAAGCATGCACATGCATCTTTTGGTAGACGAGATTGAAGTTTTCTGCAAAACCACAAGATGTGCATGCAAATGGTGCTTTTGGCAGAACGCGCACGTGGATTTCTACCAAACGACGTGCTAAGCATGCCGATGCTGCTCTTTTTAGCACCCGCGCACGGATTCGCGCGAAAACGCGTTTTAAGCATGCACATGCAACTTTTGGTAGACGCGGATGAAGTTTTCTGCAAAACCACAAGATGTGCATGCAAATGGTGCTTTTGGCAGAACGCGCACGTGGATTTCTACCAAACGACGTGCTAAGCATGCCGATGCTGCTCTTTTTAGCACCCGCGCACGGATTTGTGCGAAAACGCGTTTTAAGCATGCACATGCATCTTTTGGTAGACGAGATTGAAGTTTTCTGCAAAACCACAAGATGTGCATGCAAATAGTGCTTTTCGCAGAACGCGCACGTGGATTTCTACCAAACGACGTGCTAAGCATGCCGATGATGCTCTTTTTAGCACCCGCGCACGGATTCGTGCGAAAACGCGTTTTAAGCATGCACATGCATCTTTTGGTAGACGCGGATGAAGTTTTCTGCAAAACCACAATATGTGCATGCAAATGGTGCTTTTCGCAGAACGCGCACGTGGATTTCTACCAAACAACGTGCTAAGCATGCCGATGCTGCTCTTTTTAGCACCCGCGCACGGATTCGTGCGAAAACGCGTTTTAAGCATGCACATGCATCTTTTGGTAGACGAGATTGAAGTTTTCTGCAAAACCACAAGATGTGCATGCAAATGGTGCTTTTCGCAGAACGCGCACGTGGATTTCTACCAAACAACGTGCTAAGCATGCCGATGCTGCTCTTTTTAGCACCCGCGCACGGATTCGTGCGAAAACGCGTTTTAAGCATGCACATGCATCTTTTGGTAGACGAGATTGAAGTTTTCTGCAAAACCACAAGATGTGCATGCAAATGGTGCTTTTCGCAGAACGCGCACGTGGATTTCTACCAAACAACGTGCTAAGCATGCCGATGCTGCTCTTTTTAGCACCCGCGCACGGATTCGTGCGAAAACGCGTTTTTAAGCATGCACATGCATCTTTTGGTAGACGAGATTGAAGTTTTCTGCAAAACCACAAGATGTGCATGCAAATGGTGCTTTTGGCAGAACGCTCACGTGGATTTCTACCAAACGACGTGCTAAGCATGCCGATGCTGCTCTTTTTAGCGCCCGCGCACGGATTCGCGCGAAAACGCGTTTTAAGCATGCACATGCATCTTTTGGTAGACGCGGATGAAGTTTTCTGCAAAACCACAAGATGTGCATGCAAATGGTGCTTTTGGCAGAACGCGCACGTGGATTTCTACCAAACAACGTGCTAAGCATGCCGATGCTGCTCTTTTTAGCACCCGCGCACGGATTCGTGCGAAAACGCGTTTTAAGCTTGCACATGCATCTTTTGGTAGACGCGGATGAAGTTTTCTGCAAAACCACAAGATGTGCATGCAAATGGTGCTTTTCGCAGAACGCGCACGTGGATTTCTACCACACAACGTGCTAAGCATGCCGATGCTGCTCTTTTTAGCACCCGCGCACGGATTCGTGCGAAAACGCGTTTTAAGCATGCACATGCATCTTTTGGTAGACGAGATTGAAGTTTTCTGCAAAACCACAAGATGTGCATGCAAATGGTGCTTTTCGCAGAACGCGCACGTGGATTTCTACCAAACAACGTGCTAAGCATGCCGATGCTGCTCTTTTTAGCACCCGCGCACGGATTCGTGCGAAAACGCGTTTTAAGCATGCACATGCATCTTTTGGTAGACGAGATTGAAGTTTTCTGCAAAACCACAAGATGTGCATGTAAATGGTGCTTTTCGCAGAACGCGCACGTGGATTTCTACCAAACAACGTGCTAAGCATGCCGATGCTGCTCTTTTTAGCACCCGCGCACGGATTCGTGCGAAAACGCGTTTTAAGCATGCACATGCATCTTTTGGTAGACGAGATTGAAGTTTTCTGCAAAACCACAAGATGTGCATGCAAATGGTGCTTTTGGCAGAACGCGCACGTGGATTTCTACCAAACGACGTGCTAAGCATGCCGATGATGCTCTTTTTAGCACCCGCGCACGGATTCGCGCGAAAACGCGTTTTAAGCATGCACATGCATCTTTTGGTAGACGCGGATGAAGTTTTCTGCAAAACCACAAGATGTGCATGCAAATGCTGCTTTTGGCAGAACGCGCACGTGGATTTCTACCAAACGACGTGCTAAGCATGCCGATGCTGCTCTTTTTAGCACCCTCGCACGGATTTGTGCGAAAACGCGTTTTAAGCATGCACATGCATCTTTTGGTAGACGAGATTGAAGTTTTCTGCAAAACCACAAGATGTGCATGCAAATGGTGCTTTTCGCAGAACGCGCACGTGGATTTCTACCAAACAACGTGCTAAGCATGCCGATGCTGCTCTTTTTAGCACCCGCGCACGGATTTGTGCGAAAACGCGTTTTAAGCATGCACATGCATCTTTTGGTAGACGAGATTGAAGTTTTCTGCAAAACCACAAGATGTGCATGCAAATGGTGCTTTTCGCAGAACGCGCACGTGGATTTCTACCAAACAACGTGCTAAGCATGCCGATGCTGCTCTTTTTAGCACCCGCGCACGGATTCGTGCGAAAACGCGTTTTAAGCATGCACATGCATCTTTTGGTAGACGAGATTGAAGTTTTCTGCAAAACCACAAGATGTGCATGTAAATGGTGCTTTTCGCAGAACGCGCACGTGGATTTCTACCAAACAACGTGCTAAGCATGCCGATGCTGCTCTTTTTAGCACCCGCGCACGGATTCGTGCGAAAACGCGTTTTAAGCATGCACATGCATCTTTTGGTAGACGAGATTGAAGTTTTCTGCAAAACCACAAGATGTGCATGCAAATGGTGCTTTTGGCAGAACGCGCACGTGGATTTCTACCAAACGACGTGCTAAGCATGCCGATGCTGCTCTTTTTAGCACCCGCGCACGGATTCGCGCGAAAACGCGTTTTAAGCATGCACATGCATCTTTTGGTAGACGCGGATGAAGTTTTCTGCAAAACCACAAGATGTGCATGCAAATGCTGCTTTTGGCAGAACGCGCACGTGGATTTCTACCAAACGACGTGCTAAGCATGCCGATGCTGCTCTTTTTAGCACCCGCGCACGGATTTGTGCGAAAACGCGTTTTAAGCATGCACATGCATCTTTTGGTAGACGAGATTGAAGTTTTCTGCAAAACCACAAGATGTGCATGCAAATGGTGCTTTTCGCAGAACGCGCACGTGGATTTCTACCAAACGACGTGCTAAGCATGCCGATGCTGCTCTTTTTAGCACCCGCGCACGGATTTGTGCGAAAACGCGTTTTAAGCATGCACATGCATCTTTTGGTAGACGAGATTGAAGTTTTCTGCAAAACCACAAGATGTGCATGCAAATGGTGCTTTTCGCATAACGCGCACGTGGATTTCTACCAAACAACGTGCTAAGCATGCCGATGCTGCTCTTTTTAGCACCCGCGCACGGATTCGTGCGAAAACGCGTTTTAAGCATGCACATGCATCTTTTGGTAGACGCGGATGAAGTTTTCTGCAAAACCACAAGATGTGCATGCAAATGGTGCTTTTCGCAGAACGCGCACGTGGATTTCTACCAAACAACGTGCTAAGCATGCCGATGCTGCTCTTTTTAGCACCCGCGCACGGATTCGTGCGAAAACGCGTTTTAAGCATGCACATGCATCTTTTGGTAGACGAGATTGAAGTTTTCTGCAAAATCACAAGATGTGCATGCAAATGATGCTTTTCGCAGAACGCGCACGTGGATTTCTACCAAACAACGTGCTAAGCATGCCGATGCTGCTCTTTTTAGCACCCGCGCACGGATTCGTGCGAAAACGCGTTTTAAGCATGCACATGCATCTTTTGGTAGACGAGATTGAAGTTTTCTGCAAAACCACAAGATGTGCATGCAAATGGTGCTTTTCGCAGAACGCGCACGTGGATTTCTACCAAACAACGTGCTAAGCATGCCGATGCTGCTCTTTTTAGCACCCGCGCACGGATTCCTGCGAAAACGCGTTTTAGGCATGCACATGCATCTTTTGGTAGACGAGATTGAAGTTTTCTGCAAAACCACAAGATGTGCATGCAAATGGTGCTTTTGGCAGAACGCCCACGTGGATTTCTACCAAACAACGTGCTAAGCATGCCGATGCTGCTCTTTTTAGCACCCGCGCACGGATTTGTGCGAAAACGCGTTTTAAGCATGCACATGCATCTTTTGGTAGACGAGATTGAAGTTTTCTGCAAAACCACAAGATGTG
This sequence comes from Dermacentor andersoni, assembly GCF_023375885.2. Classification (NCBI taxonomy): domain Eukaryota; kingdom Metazoa; phylum Arthropoda; class Arachnida; order Ixodida; family Ixodidae; genus Dermacentor; species Dermacentor andersoni. The sequence goes on from NW_027315445.1 coordinate 12,754, forward strand.
CATGCAAATAGTGCTTTTCGCAGAACGCGCACGTGGATTTCTACCAAACAAAGTGCTAAGCATGCCGATGATGCTCTTTTTAGCACCCGCGCACGGATTCGTGCGAAAACGCGTTTTAAGCATGCACATGCATCTTTTGGTAGACGCGGATGAAGTTTTCTGCAAAACCACAATATGTGCATGCAAATGGTGCTTTTCGCAGAACGCGCACGTGGATTTCTACCAAACAACGTGCTAAGCATGCCGATGCTGCTCTTTTTAGCACCCGCGCACGGATTCGTGCGAAAACGCGTTTTAAGCATGCACATGCATCTTTTGGTAGACGAGATTGAAGTTTTCTGCAAAACCACAAGATGTGCATGCAAATGGTGCTTTTCGCAGAACGCGCACGTGGATTTCTACCAAACAACGTGCTAAGCATGCCGATGCTGCTCTTTTTAGCACCCGCGCACGGATTCGTGCGAAAACGCGTTTTAAGCATGCACATGCATCTTTTGGTAGACGAGATTGAAGTTTTCTGCAAAACCACAAGATGTGCATGCAAATGGTGCTTTTCGCAGAACGCTCACGTGGATTTCTACCAAACGACGTGCTAAGCATGCCGATGCTGCTCTTTTTAGCGCCCGCGCACGGATTCGCGCGAAAACGCGTTTTAAGCATGCACATGCATCTTTTGGTAGACGCGGATGAAGTTTTCTACAAAACCACAAGATGTGCATGCAAATGGTGCTTTTGGCAGAACGCGCACGTGGATTTCTACCAAACGACGTGCTAAGCATGCCGATGCTGCTCTTTTTAGCACCCGCGCACGGATTTGTGCGAAAACGCGTTTTAAGCATGCACATGCATCTTTTGGTAGACGAGATTGAAGTTTTCTGCAAAACCACAAGATGTGCATGCAAATGGTGCTTTTCGCTGAACGCGCACGTGGATTTCTACCAAACAACGTGCTAAGCATGCCGATGCTGCTCTTTTTAGCACCCGCGCACGGATTCGTGCGAAAACGCGTTTTAAGCTTGCACATGCATCTTTTGGTAGACGCGGATGAAGTTTTCTGCAATACCACAAGATGTGCATGCAAATGGTGCTTTTCGCAGAACGCGCACGTGGATTTCTACCAAACAACGTGCTAAGCATGCCGATGCTGCTCTTTTTAGCACCCGCGCACGGATTCGTGCGAAAACGCGTTTTAAGCATGCACATGCATCTTTTGGTAGACGAGATTGAAGTTTTCTGCAAAACCACAAGATGTGCATGCAAATGGTGCTTTTCGCAGAACGCGCACGTGGATTTCTACCAAACAACGTGCTAAGCATGCCGATGCTGCTCTTTTTAGCACCCGCGCACGGATTCGTGCGAAAACGCGTTTTAAGCATGCACATGCATCTTTTGGTAGACGAGATTGAAGTTTTCTGCAAAACCACAAGATGTGCATGTAAATGGTGCTTTTCGCAGAACGCGCACGTGGATTTCTACCAAACAACGTGCTAAGCATGCCGATGCTGCTCTTTTTAGCACCCGCGCACGGATTCGTGCGAAAACGCGTTTTAAGCATGCACATGCATCTTTTGGTAGACGAGATTGAAGTTTTCTGCAAAACCACAAGATGTGCATGCAAATGGTGCTTTTGGCAGAACGCGCACGTGGATTTCTACCAAACGACGTGCTAAGCATGCCGATGCTGCTCTTTTTAGCACCCGCGCACGGATTCGCGCGAAAACGCGTTTTAAGCATGCACATGCATCTTTTGGTAGACGCGGATGAAGTTTTCTGCAAAACCACAAGATGTGCATGCAAATGCTGCTTTTGGCAGAACGCGCACGTGGATTTCTACCAAACGACGTGCTAAGCATGCCGATGCTGCTCTTTTTAGCACCCGCGCACGGATTTGTGCGAAAACGCGTTTTAAGCATGCACATGCATCTTTTGGTAGACGAGATTGAAGTTTTCTGCAAAACCACAAGATGTGCATGCAAATGGTGCTTTTCGCAGAACGCGCACGTGGATTTCTACCAAACAACGTGCTAAGCATGCCGATGCTGCTCTTTTTAGCACCCGCGCACGGATTTGTGCGAAAACGCGTTTTAAGCATGCACATGCATCTTTTGGTAGACGAGATTGAAGTTTTCTGCAAAACCACAAGATGTGCATGCAAATGGTGCTTTTCGCATAACGCGCACGTGGATTTCTACCAAACAACGTGCTAAGCATGCCGATGCTGCTCTTTTTAGCACCCGCGCACGGATTTGTGCGAAAACGCGTTTTAAGCATGCACATGCATCTTTTGGTAGACGAGATTGAAGTTTTCTGCAAAACCACAAGATGTGCATGCAAATGGTGCTTTTCGCAGAACGCGCACGTGGATTTCTACCAAACAACGTGCTAAGCATGCCGATGCTGCTTTTTTTAGCACCCGCGCACGGATTCGTGCGAAAACGCGTTTTAAGCATGCACATGCATCTTTTGGTAGACGAGATTGAAGTTTTCTGCAAAATCACAAGATGTGCATGCAAATGGTGCTTTTCGCAGAACGCGCACGTGGATTTCTACCAAACAACGTGCTAAGCATGCCGATGCTGCTCTTTTTAGCACCAGCGCACGGATTCGTGCGAAAACGCGTTTTAAGCATGCACATGCATCTTTTGGTAGACGAGATTGAAGTTTTCTGCAAAACCACAAGATGTACATGCAAATGGTGCTTTTCGCAGAACGCGCACGTGGATTTCTACCAAACAACGTGCTAAGCATGCCGATGCTGCTCTTTTTAGCACCCGCGCACGGATTCCTGCGAAAACGCGTTTTAGGCATGCACATGCATCTTTTGGTAGACGAGATTGAAGTTTTCTGCAAAACCACAAGATGTGCATGCAAATGGTGCTTTTCGCAGAACGCGCACGTGGATTTCTACCAAACAACGTGCTCAGCATGCCGATGCTGCTCTTTTTAGCACCCGCGCACGGATTCGTGCGAAAACGCGTTTTATGCATGCACATGCATCTTTTGGTAGACGAGATTGAAGTTTTCTGCAAAACCACAAGATGTACATGCAAATGGTGCTTTTGGCAGAACGCGCACGTGGATTTCTACCAAACGACGTGCTAAGCATGCCAATGCTGCTCTTTTTAGCACCCGCGCACGGATTCGCGCGAAAACGCGTTTTAAGCATGCCCATGCATCTTTTGGTAGACGCGGATGAAGTTTTCTGCAAAACCACAAGATGTGCATGCAAATGGTGCTTTTGGCAGAACGCGCACGTGGATTTCTACCAAACGACGTGCTAAGCATGGCGATGCTGCTCTTTTTAGCACCCGCGCACGGATTTGTGCGAAAACGCGTTTTAAGCATGCACATGCATCTTTTGGTAGACGAGATTGAAGTTTTCTGCAAAACCACAAGATGTGCATGCAAATGGTGCTTTTCGCAGAACGCCCACGTGGATTTCTACCAAACAACGTGCTAAGCATGCCGATGCTGCTCTTTTTAGCACCCGCGCACGGATTTGTGCGAAAACGCGTTTTAAGCATGCACATCCATCTTTTGGTAGACGAGATTGAAGTTTTCTGCAAAACCACAAGATGTGCATGCAAATGGTGCTTTTCGCAGAACGCGCACGTGGATTTCTACCAAACAACGTGCTAAGCATGCCGATGCTGCTCTTTTTAGCACCCGCGCACGGATTCGTGCGAAAACGCGTTTTAAGCACGCACATGCATCTTTTGGTAGACGAGATTGAAGTTTTCTGCAAAACCACAAGATGTGCATGCAAATGGTGCTTTTCGCAGAACGCGCACGTGGATTTCTACCAAACAACGTGCTAAGCATGCCGATGCTGCTCTTTTTAGCACCCGCGCATGGATTCATGCGAAAACGCGTTTTAAGCATGCACATGCATCTTTTGGTAGACGAGATTGAAGTTTTCTGCAAAACCACAAGATGTGCATGCAAATGGTGCTTTTCGCAGAACGCGCACGTGGATTTCTACCAAACAACGTGCTAAGCATGCCGATGCTGCTCTTTTTAGCACCCGCGCACGGATTCGTGCGAAAACGCGTTTTAAGCATGCACATGCATCTTTTGGTAGACGAGATTGAAGTTTTCTGCAAAACCACAATATGTGCATGCAAATGGTGCTTTTCGCAGAACGCGCACGTGGATTTCTACCAAACAACGTGCTAAGCATGCCGATGCTGCTCTTTTTAGCACCCGCGCACGGATTCGTGCGAAAACGCGTTTTAAGCATGCACATGCATCTTTTGGTAGACGAGATTGAAGTTTTCTGCAAAACCACAAGATGTGCGTGCAAATGGTGCTTTTCGCAGAACGCCCACGTGGATTTCTACCAAACAACGTGCTAAGCATGCCGATGCTGCTCTTTTTAGCACCCGCGCACGGATTTGTGCGAAAACGCGTTTTAAGCATGCACATCCATCTTTTGGTAGACGAGATTGAAGTTTTCTGCAAAACCACAATATGTGCATGCAAATGGTGCTTTTCGCAGAACGCGCACGTGGATTTCTACCAAACAACGTGCTAAGCATGCCGATGCTGCTCTTTTTAGCACCCGCGCACGGATTCGTGCGAAAACGCGTTTTAAGCATGCACATGCATCTTTTGGTAGACGAGATTGAAGTTTTCTGCAAAACCACAAGATGTGCATGCAAATGGTGCTTTTCGCAGAACGCCCACGTGGATTTCTACCAAACAACGTGCTAAGCATGCCGATGCTGCTCTTTTTAGCACCCGCGCACGGATTTGTGCGAAAACGCGTTTTAAGCATGCACATCCATCTTTTGGTAGACGAGATTGAAGTTTTCTGCAAAACCACAAGATGTGCATGCAAATGGTGCTTTTCGCAGAACGCGCACGTGGATTTCTACCAAACAACGTGCTAAGCATGCCGATGCTGCTCTTTTTAGCACCCGCGCACGGATTCGTGCGAAAACGCGTTTTAAGCACGCACATGCATCTTTTGGTAGACGAGATTGAAGTTTTCTGCAAAACCACAAGATGTGCATGCAAATGGTGCTTTTCGCAGAACGCGCACGTGGATTTCTACCAAACAACGTGCTAAGCATGCCGATGCTGCTCTTTTTAGCACGCGCGCATGGATTCGTGCGAAAACGCGTTTTAAGCATGCACATGCATCTTTTGGTAGACGAGATTGAAGTTTTCTGCAAAACCACAAGATGTGCATGCAAATGGTGCTTTTCGCAGAACGCGCACGTGGATTTCTACCAAACAACGTGCTCAGCATGCCGATGCTGCTCTTTTTAGCACCCGCGCACGGATTCGTGCGAAAACGCGTTTTAAGCATGCACATGCATCTTTTGGTAGACGAGATTGAAGTTTTCTGCAAAACCACAAGATGTGCATGCAAATGGTGCTTTTCGCAGAACGCGCACGTGGATTTCTACCAAACAACGTGCTCAGCATGCCGATGCTGCTCTTTTTAGCACCCGTGCACGGATTCGTGCGAAAACGCGTTTTAAGCATGCACATGCATCTTTTGGTAGACGAGATTGAAGTTTTCTGCAAAACCACAAGATGTGCATGCAAATGGTGCTTTTGGCAGAACGCGCACGTGGATTTCTACCAAACGACGTGCTTAGCATGGCGATGCTGCTCTTTTTAGCACCCGCGCACGGATTTGTGCGAAAACGCGTTTTAAGCATGCACATGCATCTTTTGGTAGACGAGATTGAAGTTTTCTGCAAAACCACAACATGTGCATGCAAATGGTGCTTTTCGCAGAACGCGCACGTGGATTTCTACCAAACAACGTGCTAAGCATGCCGATGCTGCTCTTTTTAGCACCCGCGCACGGATTCGTGCGAAAACGCGTTTTAATCATGCACATGCATCTTTTGGTAGACGAGATTGAAGTTTTCTGCAAAACCACAATATGTGCATGCAAATGGTGCTTTTCGCAGAACGCGCACGTGGATTTCTACCAAACAACGTGCTAAGCATGCCGATGCTGCTCTTTTTAGCACCCGCGCACGGATTCGTGCGAAAACGCGTTTTAAGCATGCCCATGCATCTTTTGGTAGACGAGATTGAAGTTTTCTGCAAAACCACAAGATGTGCATGCAAATGGTGCTTTTCGCAGAACGCCCACGTGGATTTCTACCAAACAACGTGCTAAGCATGCCGATGCTGCTCTTTTTAGCACCCGCGCACGGATTTGTGCGAAAACGCGTTTTAAGCATGCACATCCATCTTTTGGTAGACGAGATTGAAGTTTTCTGCAAAACCACAAGATGTGCATGCAAATGGTGCTTTTCGCAGAACGCGCACGTGGATTTCTACCAAACAACGTGCTAAGCATGCCGATGCTGCTCTTTTTAGCACCCGCGCACGGATTCGTGCGAAAACGCGTTTTAAGCACGCACATGCATCTTTTGGTAGACGAGATTGAAGTTTTCTGCAAAACCACAAGATGTGCATGCAAATGGTGCTTTTCGCAGAACGCGCACGTGGATTTCTACCAAACAACGTGCTAAGCATGCCGATGCTGCTCTTTTTAGCACCCGCGCATGGATTCGTGCGAAAACGCGTTTTAAGCATGCACATGCATCTTTTGGTAGACGAGATTGAAGTTTTCTGCAAAACCACAAGATGTGCATGCAAATGGTGCTTTTCGCAGAACGCGCACGTGGATTTCTACCAAACAACGTGCTCAGCATGCCGATGCTGCTCTTTTTAGCACCCGCGCACGGATTCGTGCGAAAACGCGTTTTAAGCATGCACATGCATCTTTTGGTAGACGAGATTGAAGTTTTCTGCAAAACCACAAGATGTGCATGCAAATGGTGCTTTTCGCAGAACGCGCACGTGGATTTCTACCAAACAACGTGCTCAGCATGCCGATGCTGCTCTTTTTAGCACCCGCGCACGGATTCGTGCGAAAACGCGTTTTAAGCACGCACATGCATCTTTTGGTAGACGAGATTGAAGTTTTCTGCAAAACCACAAGATGTGCATGCAAATGGTGCTTTTGGCAGAACGCGCACGTGGATTTCTACCAAACGACGTGCTAAGCATGCCGATGCTGCTCTTTTTAGCACCCGCGCACGGATTCGTGCGAAAACGCGTTTTAAGCATGCACATGCATCTTTTGGTAGACGCGGATGAAGTTTTCTGCAAAACCACAAGATGTGCATGCAGATGGTGCTCTTGGCAGAACGCGCACGTGGATTTCTACCAAACAACGTGCTAAGCATGCCGATGCTGCTCTTTTTAGCACCCGCGCACGGATTCGTGCGAAAACGCGTTTTAAGCATGCACATGCATCTTTTGGTAGACGAGATTGAAGTTTTCTGCAAAACCACAAGATGTACATGCAAATGGTGCTTTTGGCAGAACGCGCACGTGGATTTCTACCAAACGACGTGCTAAGCATGCCAATGCTGCTCTTTTTAGCACCCGCGCACGGATTCGCGCGAAAACGCGTTTTAAGCATGCCCATGCATCTTTTGGTAGACGCGGATGAAGTTTTCTGCAAAACCACAAGATGTGCATGCAAATGGTGCTTTTGGCAGAACGCGCACGTGGATTTCTACCAAACGACGTGCTAAGCATGGCGATGCTGCTCTTTTTAGCACCCGCGCACGGATTTGTGCGAAAACGCGTTTTAAGCATGCACATGCATCTTTTGGTAGACGAGATTGAAGTTTTCTGCAAAACCACAAGATGTGCATGCAAATGGTGCTTTTCGCAGAACGCGCACGTGGATTTCTACCAAACAACGTGCTAAGCATGCCGATGCTGCTCTTTTTAGCACCCGCGCACGGATTCGTGCGAAAACGCGTTTTAAGCATGCACATGCATCTTTTGGTAGACGAGATTGAAGTTTTCTGCAAAACCACAATATGTGCATGCAAATGGTGCTTTTCGCAGAACGCGCACGTGGATTTCTACCAAACAACGTGCTAAGCATGCCGATGCTGCTCTTTTTAGCACCCGCGCACGGATTCGTGCGAAAACGCGTTTTAAGCATGCACATGCATCTTTTGGTAGACGAGATTGAAGTTTTCTGCAAAACCACAAGATGTGCATGCAAATGGTGCTTTTCGCAGAACGCGCACGTGGATTTCTACCAAACAACGTGCTCAGCATGCCGATGCTGCTCTTTTTAGCACCCGCGCACGGATTCGTGCGAAAACGCGTTTTAAGCATGCACATGCATCTTTTGGTAGACGAGATTGAAGTTTTCTGCAAAACCACAAGATGTGCATGCAAATGGTGCTTTTGGCAGAACGCGCACGTGGATTTCTACCAAACGACGTGCTAAGCATGCCGATGCTGCTCTTTTTAGCACCCGCGCACGGATTCGTGCGAAAACGCGTTTTAAGCATGCACATGCATCTTTTGGTAGACGAGATTGAAGTTTTCTGCAAAACCACAAGATGTGCATGCAAATGGTGCTTTTGGCAGAACGCGCACGTGGATTTCTACCAAACGACGTGCTAAGCATGCCGATGCTGCTCTTTTTAGCACCCGCGCACGGATTCGCGCGAAAACGCGTTTTAAGCATGCACATGCATCTTTTGGTAGACGCGGATGAAGTTTTCTGCAAAACCACAAGATGTGCATGCAAATGGTGCTTTTGGCAGAACGCGCACGTGGATTTCTACCAAACGACGTGCTAAGCATGGCGATGCTGCTCTTTTTAGCACCCGCGCACGGATTTGTGCGAAAACGCGTTTTAAGCATGCACATGCATCTTTTGGTGGACGAGATTGAAGTTTTCTGCAAAACCACAAGATGTGCATGCAAATGGTGCTTTTCGCAGAACGCGCACGTGGATTTCTACCAAACAACGTGCTAAGCATGCCGATGCTGCTCTTTTTAGCACCCGCGCACGGATTCGTGCGAAAACGCGTTTTAAGCATGCACATGCATCTTTTGGTAGACGAGATTGAAGTTTTCTGCAAAACCACAATATGTGCATGCAAATGGTGCTTTTCGCAGAACGCGCACGTGGATTTCTACCAAACAACGTGCTAAGCATGCCGATGCTGCTCTTTTTAGCACCCGCGCACGGATTCGTGCGAAAACGCGTTTTAAGCATGCACATGCATCTTTTGGTAGACGAGATTGAAGTTTTCTGCAAAACCACAAGATGTGCATGCAAATGGTGCTTTTCGCAGAACGCCCACGTGGATTTCTACCAAACAACGTGCTAAGCATGCCGATGCTGCTCTTTTTAGCACCCGCGCACGGATTTGTGCGAAAACGCGTTTTAAGCATGCACATGCATCTTTTGGTAGACGAGATTGAAGTTTTCTGCAAAACCACAAGATGTGCATGCAAATGGTGCTTTTCGCAGAACGCGCACGTGGATTTCTACCAAACAACGTGCTAAGCATGCCGATGCTGCTCTTTTTAGCACCCGCGCACGGATTCGCGCGAAAACGCGTTTTAAGCATGCACATGCATCTTTTGGTAGACGCGGATGAAGTTTTCTGCAAAACCACAAGATGTGCATGCAAATGGTGCTTTTGGCAGAACGCGCACGTGGATTTCTACCAAACGACGTGCTAAGCATGCCGATGCTGCTCTTTTTAGCACCCGCGCACGGATTTGTGCGAAAACGCGTTTTAAGCATGCACATGCATCTTTTGGTAGACGAGATTGAAGTTTTCTGCAAAACCACAAGATGTGCATGCAAATGGTGCTTTTCGCAGAACGCGCACGTGGATTTCTACCAAACAACGTGCTAAGCATGCCGATGCTGCTCTTTTTAGCACCCGCGCACGGATTCGTGCGAAAACGCGTTTTAAGCTTGCACATGCATCTTTTGGTAGACGCGGATGAAGTTTTCTGCAAAACCACAAGATGTGCATGCAAATGGTGCTTTTGGCAGAACGCGCACATGGATTTCTACCAAACGACGTGCTAAGCATGCCGATGCTGCTCTTTTTAGCACCCGCGCACGGATTCGTGCGAAAACGCGTTTTAAGCATGCACATGCATCTTTTGGTAGACGCGGATGAAGTTTTCTGCAAAACCACAAGATGTGCATGCAAATGGTGCTCTTGGCAGAACGCGCACGTGGATTTCTACCAAACGACGTGCTAAGCATGCCGATGCTGCTCTTTTTAGCACCCGCGCACGGATTTGTGCGAAAACGCGTTTTAAGCATGCACATGCATCTTTTGGTAGACGAGATTGAAGTTTTCTGCAAAACCAGAAGATGTGCATGCAAATGGTGCTTTTCGCAGAACGCGCACGTGGATTTCTACCAAACAACGTGCTAAGCATGCCGATGCTGCTCTTTTTAGCACCCGCGCACGGATTCGTGCGAAAACGCGTCTTAAGCATGCACATGCATCTTTTGGTAGACGCGGATGAAGTTTTCTGCAAAACCACAAGATGTGCATGCAAATGGTGCTCTTGGCAGAACGCGCACGTGGATTTCTACCAAACAACGTGCTAAGCATGCCGATGCTGCTCTTTTTAGCACCCCGCGCACGGATTCGTGCGAAAACGCGTTTTAAGCATGCACATGCATCTTTTGGTAGACGAGATTGAAGTTTTCTGCAAAACCACAAGATGTACATGCAAATGGTGCTTTTGGCAGAACGCGCACGTGGATTTCTACCAAACGACGTGCTAAGCATGCCAATGCTGCTCTTTTTAGCACCCGCGCACGGATTCGCGCGAAAACGCGTTTTAAGCATGCCCATGCATCTTTTGGTAGACGCGGATGAAGTTTTCTGCAAAACCACAAGATGTGCATGCAAATGGTGCTTTTGGCAGAACGCGCACGTGGATTTCTACCAAACGACGTGCTAAGCATGGCGATGCTGCTCTTTTTAGCACCCGCGCACGGATTTGTGCGAAAACGCGTTTTAAGCATGCACATGCATCTTTTGGTAGACGAGATTGAAGTTTTCTGCAAAACCACAAGATGTGCATGCAAATGGTGCTTTTCGCAGAACGCGCACGTGGATTTCTACCAAACAACGTGCTAAGCATGCCGATGCTGCTCTTTTTAGCACCCGCGCACGGATTCGTGCGAAAACGCGTTTTAAGCATGCACATGCATCTTTTGGTAGACGAGATTGAAGTTTTCTGCAAAACCACAATATGTGCATGCAAATGGTGCTTTTCGCAGAACGCGCACGTGGATTTCTACCAAACAACGTGCTAAGCATGCCGATGCTGCTCTTTTTAGCACCCGCGCACGGATTCGTGCGAAAACGCGTTTAAGGCATGCACATGCATCTTTTGGTAGACGAGATTGAAGTTTTCTGCAAAACCACAAGATGTGCATGCAAATGGTGCTTTTCGCAGAACGCGCACGTGGATTTCTACCAAACAACGTGCTAAGCATGCCGATGCTGCTCTTTTTAGCACCCGCGCACGGATTCGTGCGAAAACGCGTTTTAAGCTTGCACATGCATCTTTTGGTAGACGCGGATGAAGTTTTCTGCAAAACCACAAGATGTGCATGCAAATGGTGCTTTTGGCAGAACGCGCACGTGGATTTCTACCAAACGACGTGCTAAGCATGCCGATGCTGCTCTTTTTAGCACCCGCGCACGGATTCGTGCGAAAACGCGTTTTAAGCATGCACATGCATCTTTGGTAGACGCGGATGAAGTTTTCTGCAAAACCACAAGATGTGCATGCAAATGGTGCTCTTGGCAGAACGCGCACGTGGATTTCTACCAAACGACGTGCTAAGCATGCCGATGCTGCTCTTTTTAGCACCCGCGCACGGATTTGTGCGAAAACGCGTTTTAAGCATGCACATGCATCTTTTGGTAGACGAGATTGAAGTTTTCTGCAAAACCAGAAGATGTGCATGCAAATGGTGCTTTTCGCAGAACGCGCACGTGGATTTCTACCAAACAACGTGCTAAGCATGCCGATGCTGCTCTTTTTAGCACCCGCGCACGGATTCGTGCGAAAACGCGTCTTAAGCATGCACATGCATCTTTTGGTAGACGCGGATGAAGTTTTCTGCAAAACCACAAGATGTGCATGCAAATGGTGCTCTTGGCAGAACGCGCACGTGGATTTCTACCAAACAACGTGCTAAGCATGCCGATGCTGCTCTTTTTAGCACCCGCGCACGGATTCGTGCGAAAACGCGTTTTAAGCATGCACATGCATCTTTTGGTAGACGAGATTGAAGTTTTCTGCAAAACCACAAGATGTACATGCAAATGGTGCTTTTGGCAGAACGCGCACGTGGATTTCTACCAAACGACGTGCTAAGCATGCCAATGCTGCTCTTTTTAGCACCCGCGCACGGATTCGCGCGAAAACGCGTTTTAAGCATGCCCATGCATCTTTTGGTAGACGCGGATGAAGTTTTCTGCAAAACCACAAGATGTGCATGCAAATGGTGCTTTTGGCAGAACGCGCACGTGGATTTCTACCAAACGACGTGCTAAGCATGGCGATGCTGCTCTTTTTAGCACCCGCGCACGGATTTGTGCGAAAACGCGTTTTAAGCATGCACATGCATCTTTTGGTAGACGAGATTGAAGTTTTCTGCAAAACCACAAGATGTGCATGCAAATGGTGCTTTTCGCAGAACGCGCACGTGGATTTCTACCAAACAACGTGCTAAGCATGCCGATGCTGCTCTTTTTAGCACCCGCGCACGGATTCGTGCGAAAACGCGTTTTAAGCATGCACATGCATCTTTTGGTAGACGAGATTGAAGTTTTCTGCAAAACCACAATATGTGCATGCAAATGGTGCTTTTCGCAGAACGCGCACGTGGATTTCTACCAAACAACGTGCTAAGCATGCCGATGCTGCTCTTTTTAGCACCCGCGCACGGATTCGTGCGAAAACGCGTTTAAGGCATGCACATGCATCTTTTGGTAGACGAGATTGAAGTTTTCTGCAAAACCACAAGATGTGCATGCAAATGGTGCTTTTCGCAGAACGCGCACGTGGATTTCTACCAAACAACGTGCTCAGCATGCCGATGCTGCTCTTTTTCGCACCCGCGCACGGATTCGTGCGAAAACGCGTTTTAAGCATGCACATGCATCTTTTGGTAGACGAGATTGAAGTTTTCTGCAAAACCACAAGATGTGCATGCAAATGGTGCTTTTGGCAGAACGCGCACGTGGATTTCTACCAAACGACGTGCTAAGCATGCCGATGCTGCTCTTTTTAGCACCCGCGCACGGATTCGTGCGAAAACGCGTTTTAAGCATGCACATGCATCTTTTGGTAGACGCGGATGAAGTTTTCTGCAAAACCACAAGATGTGCATGCAAATGGTGCTCTTGGCAGAACGCGCACGTGGATTTCTACCAAACAACGTGCTAAGCATGCCGATGCTGCTCTTTTTAGCACCCGCGCACGGATTCGTGCGAAAACGCGTTTTAAGCATGCACATGCATCTTTTGGTAGACGAGATTGAAGTTTTCTGCAAAACCACAAGATGTGCATGCAAATGGTGCTTTTGGCAGAACGCGCACGTGGATTTCTACCAAACGACGTGCTAAGCATGCCGATGCTGCTCTTTTTAGCACCCGCGCACGGATTCGCGCGAAAACGCGTTTTAAGCATGCACATGCATCTTTTGGTAGACGCGGATGAAGTTTTCTGCAAAACCACAAGATGTGCATGCAATGGTGCTTTTGGCAGAACGCGCACGTGGATTTCTACCAAACGACGTGCTAACCATGGCGATGCTGCTCTTTTTAGCACCCGCGCACGGATTTGTGCGAAAACGCGTTTTAAGCATGCACATGCATCTTTTGGTAGACGAGATTGAAGTTTTCTGCAAAACCACAAGATGTGCATGCAAATGGTGCTTTTGGCAGAACGCGCACGTGGATTTCTACCAAACGACATGCTAAGCATGCCGATGCTGCTCTTTTTAGCACCCGCGCACGCATTTGTGCGAAAACGCGTTTTAAGCATGCACATGCATCGTTTGGTAGACGCGGAATCTGTCTCGCGTGTGT
>NW_027315446.1:0-26628 GCF_023375885.2 Dermacentor andersoni
CACACGCGAGACAGATCGTCGTTTGGTAGAAATCCACGAGCGCGTTCTGCAAAAAGCACCATTTGCATGCACATCTTGTGGTTTTGCAGAAAACTTCATCCGCGTCTACCAAAAGATGCATGTGCATGCTTAAAACGCGTTTTCGCACAAATGCGTGCGCGGGTGCTAAAAAGAGCAGCATCGGCATGCTTAGCACGTCGTTTGGTAGAAATCCACGTGCGCGTTCTGCAAAAAGCACCATTTGCATGCACATCTTGTGGTTTTGCAGAAAACTTCATCCGCGTCTACCAAAAGATGCATGTGCATGCTTAAAACGCGTATTCGCACAAATCCGTGCGCGGGTGCTAAAAAGAGCAGCATCGGCATGCTTAGCACGTCGTTTGGTAGAAATCCACGTGCGCGTTCTGCAAAAAGCACCATTTGCATGCACATCTTGTGGTTTTGCACAAAACTTCATCCGCGTCTACCAAAAGATGCATGTGCATGCTTAAAACGCGTTTTCGCACAAATGCGTGCGCGGGTGCTAAAAAGAGCAGCATCGGCATGCTTAGCACGTCGTTTGGTAGAAATCCACGAGCGCGTTCTGCGAAAAGCACCATTTGCATGCACATCTTGTGGTTTTGCAGAAAACTTCATCCGCGTCTACCAAAAGATGCATGTGCATGCTTAAAACGCGTTTTCGCACAAATGCGTGCGCGGGTGCTAAAAAGAGCAGCATCGGCATGCTTAGCACGTCGTTTGGTAGAAATCCACGTGCGCGTTCTGCAAAAAGCACCATTTGCATGCACATCTTGTGGTTTTGCAGAAAACTTCATCCGCGTCTACCAAAAGATGCATGTGCATGCTTAAAACGCGTATTCGCACAAATCCGTGCGCGGGTGCTAAAAAGAGCAGCATCGGCATGCTTAGCACGTCGTTTGGTAGAAATCCACGTGCGCGTTCTGCAAAAAGCACCATTTGCATGCACATCTTGTGGTTTTGCAGAAAACTTCATCCGCGTCTACCAAAAGATGCATGTGCATGCTTAAAACGCGTATTCGCACAAATCCGTGCGCGGGTGCTAAAAAGAGCAGCATCGGCATGCTTAGCACGTCGTTTGGTAGAAATCCACGTGCGCGTTCTGCAAAAAGCACCATTTGCATGCACATCTTGTGGTTTTGCAGAAAACTTCATCCGCGTCTACCAAAAGATGCATGTGCATGCTTAAAACGCGTTTTCGCACAAATGCGTGCGCGGGTGCTAAAAAGAGCAGCATCGGCATGCTTAGCACGTCGTTTGGCAGAAATCCACGTGCGCGTTCTGCCAAAAGCACCATTTGCATGCACATCTTGTGGTTTTGCAGAAAACTTCATCCGCGTCTACCAAAAGATGCATGTGCATGCTTAAAACGCGTATTCGCACAAATCCGTGCGCGGGTGCTAAAAAGAGCAGCATCGGCATGCTTAGCACGTCGTTTGGTAGAAATCCACGTGCGCGTTCTGCAAAAAGCACCATTTGCATGCACATCTTGTGGTTTTGCAGAAAACTTCATCCGCGTCTACCAAAAGATGCATGTGCATGCTTAAAACGCGTTTTCGCACAAATGCGTGCGCGGGTGCTAAAAAGAGCAGCATCGGCATGCTTAGCACGTCGTTTGGTAGAAATCCACGTGCGCGTTCTGCCAAAAGCACCATTTGCATGCACATCTTGTGGTTTTGCAGAAAACTTCATCCGCGTCTACCAAAAGATGCATGTGCATGCTTAAAACGCGTTTTCGCACAAATCCGTGCGCGGGTGCTAAAAAGAGCAGCATCGGCATGCTTAGCACGTCGTTTGGTAGAAATCCACGTGCGCGTTCTGCAAAAAGCACCATTTGCATGCACATCTTGTGATTTTGCAGAAAACTTCATCCGCGTCTACCAAAAGATGCATGTGCATGCTTAAAACGCGTTTTCGCACAAATCCGTGCGCGGGTGCTAAAAAGAGCAGCATCCGCAAGCTTAGCGCGTCGTTTGGTAGAAATCCACGTGCGCGTTCTGCAAAAAGCACCATTTGCATGCACATCTTGTGGTTTTGCAGAAAACTTCAGCCGCATCTACCAAAAGATGCATGTGCATGCTTAAAACGCGTTTTCGCACAAATGCGTGCGCGGGTGCTAAAAAGAGCAGCATCGGCATGCTTAGCACGTCGTTTGGTAGAAATCCACGTGCGCGTTCTGCCAAAAGCACCATTTGCATGCACATCTTGTGGTTTTGCAGAAAACTTCATCCGCGTCTACCAAAAGATGCATGTGCATGCTTAAAACGCGTTTTCGCACAAATCCGTGCGCGGGTGCTAAAAAGAGCAGCATCGGCATGCTTAGCACGTCGTTTGGTAGAAATCCACGTGCGCGTTCTGCAAAAAGCACCATTTGCATGCACATCTTGTGATTTTGCAGAAAACTTCATCCGCGTCTACCAAAAGATGCATGTGCATGCTTAAAACGCGTTTTCGCACAAATCCGTGCGCGGGTGCTAAAAAGAGCAGCATCCGCAAGCTTAGCGCGTCGTTTGGTAGAAATCCACGTGCGCGTTCTGCAAAAAGCACCATTTGCATGCACATCTTGTGGTTTTGCAGAAAACTTCAGCCGCATCTACCAAAAGATGCATGTGCATGCTTAAAACGCGTTTTCGCACAAATGCGTGCGCGGGTGCTAAAAAGAGCAGCATCGGCATGCTTAGCACGTCGTTTGGTAGAAATCCACGTGCGCGTTCTGCAAAAAGCACCATTTGCATGCACATCTTGTGGTTTTGCAGAAAACTTCATCCGCGTCTACCAAAAGATGCATGTGCATGCTTAAAACGCGTTTTCGCACAAATGCGTGCGCGGGTGCTAAAAAGAGCAGCATCGGCATGCTTAGCACGTCGTTTGGTAGAAATCCACGTGCGCGTTCTGCCGAAAGCACCATTTGCATGCACATCTTGTGGTTTTGCAGAAAACTTCATCCGCGTCTACCAAAAGATGCATGTGCATGCTTAAAACGCGTTTTCGCACAAATCCGTGCGCGGGTGCTAAAAAGAGCAGCATCGGCATGCTTAGCACGTCGTTTGGTAGAAATCCACGTGCGCGTTCTGCAAAAAGCACCATTTGCATGCACATCTTGTGGTTTTGCAGAAAACTTCATCCGCGTCTACCAAAAGATGCATGTGCATGCTTAAAACGCGTTTTCGCACAAATGCGTGCGCGGGTGCTAAAAAGAGCAGCATCGGCATGCTTAGCACGTCGTTTGGCAGAAATCCACGTGCGCGTTCTGCCAAAAGCACCATTTGCATGCACATCTTGTGGTTTTGCAGAAAACTTCATCCGCGTCTACCAAAAGATGCATGTGCATGCTTAAAACGCGTATTCGCACAAATCCGTGCGCGGGTGCTAAAAAGAGCAGCATCGGCATGCTTAGCACGTCGTTTGGTAGAAATCCACGTGCGCGTTCTGCAAAAAGCACCATTTGCATGCACATCTTGTGGTTTTGCAGAAAACTTCATCCGCGTCTACCAAAAGATGCATGTGCATGCTTAAAACGCGTTTTCGCACAAATGCGTGCGCGGGTGCTAAAAAGAGCAGCATCGGCATGCTTAGCACGTCGTTTGGTAGAAATCCACGTGCGCGTTCTGCCAAAAGCACCATTTGCATGCACATCTTGTGGTTTTGCAGAAAACTTCATCCGCGTCTACCAAAAGATGCATGTGCATGCTTAAAACGCGTTTTCGCACAAATCCGTGCGCGGGTGCTAAAAAGAGCAGCATCGGCATGCTTAGCACGTCGTTTGGTAGAAATCCACGTGCGCGTTCTGCAAAAAGCACCATTTGCATGCACATCTTGTGATTTTGCAGAAAACTTCATCCGCGTCTACCAAAAGATGCATGTGCATGCTTAAAACGCGTTTTCGCACAAATCCGTGCGCGGGTGCTAAAAAGAGCAGCATCCGCAAGCTTAGCGCGTCGTTTGGTAGAAATCCACGTGCGCGTTCTGCAAAAAGCACCATTTGCATGCACATCTTGTGGTTTTGCAGAAAACTTCAGCCGCATCTACCAAAAGATGCATGTGCATGCTTAAAACGCGTTTTCGCACAAATGCGTGCGCGGGTGCTAAAAAGAGCAGCATCGGCATGCTTAGCACGTCGTTTGGTAGAAATCCACGTGCGCGTTCTGCAAAAAGCACCATTTGCATGCACATCTTGTGGTTTTGCAGAAAACTTCATCCGCGTCTACCAAAAGATGCATGTGCATGCTTAAAACGCGTTTTCGCACAAATGCGTGCGCGGGTGCTAAAAAGAGCAGCATCGGCATGCTTAGCACGTCGTTTGGTAGAAATCCACGTGCGCGTTCTGCCGAAAGCACCATTTGCATGCACATCTTGTGGTTTTGCAGAAAACTTCATCCGCGTCTACCAAAAGATGCATGTGCATGCTTAAAACGCGTTTTCGCACAAATCCGTGCGCGGGTGCTAAAAAGAGCAGCATCGGCATGCTTAGCACGTCGTTTGGTAGAAATCCACGTGCGCGTTCTGCAAAAAGCACCATTTGCATGCACATCTTGTGGTTTTGCAGAAAACTTCATCCGCGTCTACCAAAAGATGCATGTGCATGCTTAAAACGCGTTTTCGCACAAATGCGTGCGCGGGTGCTAAAAAGAGCAGCATCGGCATGCTTAGCACGTCGTTTGGTAGAAATCCACGAGCGCGTTCTGCAAAAAGCACCATTTGCATGCACATCTTGTGGTTTTGCAGAAAACTTCATCCGCGTCTACCAAAAGATGCATGTGCATGCTTAAAACGCGTTTTCGCACAAATGCGTGCGCGGGTGCTAAAAAGAGCAGCATCGGCATGCTTAGCACGTCGTTTGGCAGAAATCCACGTGCGCGTTCTGCCAAAAGCACCATTTGCATGCACATCTTGTGGTTTTGCAGAAAACTTCATCCGCGTCTACCAAAAGATGCATGTGCATGCTTAAAACGCGTTTTCGCACAAATCCGTGCGCGGGTGCTAAAAAGAGCAGCATCGGCATGCTTAGCACGTCGTTTTGTAGAAATCCACGTGCGCGTTCTGCCAAAAGCACCATTTGCATGCACATCTTGTGGTTTTGCAGAAAACTTCATCCGCGTCTACCAAAAGATGCATGTGCATGCTTAAAACGCGTTTTCGCACAAATCCGTGCGCGGGTGCTAAAAAGAGCAGCATCGGCATGCTTAGCACGTCGTTTGGTAGAAATCCACGTGCGCGTTCTGCAAAAAGCACCATTTGCATGCACATATTGTGGTTTTGCAGAAAACTTCATCCGCGTCTACCAAAAGATGCATGTGCATGCTTAAAACGCGTTTTCGCACAAATGCGTGCGCGGGTGCTAAAAAGAGCAGCATCGGCATGCTTAGCACGTCGTTTGGTAGAAATCCACGAGCGCGTTCTGCAAAAAGCACCATTTGCATGCACATCTTGTGGTTTTGCAGAAAACTTCATCCGCGTCTACCAAAAGATGCATGTGCATGCTGAAAACGCGTTTTCGCACAAATGCGTGCGCGGGTACTAAAAAGAGCAGCATCGGCATGCTTAGCACGTCGTTTGGCAGAAATCCACGTGCGCGTTCTGCCAAAAGCACCATTTGCATGCACATATTGTGGTTTTGCAGAAAACTTCATCCGCGTCTACCAAAAGATGCATGTGCATGCTTAAAACGCGTTTTCGCACAAATCCGTGCTCGGGTGCTAAAAAGAGCAGCATCGGCATGCTTAGCACGTCGTTTGGTAGAAATCCACGTGCGCGTTCTGCAAAAAGCACCATTTGCATGCACATCTTGTGGTTTTGCAGAAAACTTCATCCGCGTCCACCAAAAGATGCATGTGCATGCTTAAAACGCGTTTTCGCACAAATGCGTGCGCGGGTGCTAAAAAGAGCAGCATCGGCATGCTTAGCACGTCGTTTGTTAGAAATCCACGAGCGCGTTCTGCGAAATGCACCATTTGCATGCACATCTTGTGGTTTTGCAGAAAACTATCCGCGTCTACCAAAAGATGCATGTGCATGCTTAAAACGCGTTTTCGCACAAATGCGTGCGCGGGTGCTAAAAAGAGGAGCATCGGCATGCTTAGCACGTCGTTTGGCAGAAATCCACGTGCGCGTTCTGCCAAAAGCACCATTTGCATGCACATCTTGTGGTTTTGCAGAAAACTTCATCCGCGTCTACCAAAAGATGCATGTGCATGCTTAAAACGCGTATTCGCACAAATCCGTGCGCGGGTGCTAAAAAGAGCAGCATCGGCATGCTTAGCACGTCGTTTGGTAGAAATCCACGTGCGCGTTCTGCAAAAAGCACCATTTGCATGCACATCTTGTGGTTTTGCAGAAAACTTCATCCGCGTCTACCAAAAGATGCATGTGCATGCTTAAAACGCGTTTTCGCACAAATGCGTGCGCGGGTGCTAAAAAGAGCAGCATCGGCATGCTTAGCACGTCGTTTGGTAGAAATCCACGTGCGCGTTCTGCCAAAAGCACCATTTGCATGCACATCTTGTGGTTTTGCAGAAAACTTCATCCGCGTCTACCAAAAGATGCATGTGCATGCTTAAAACGCGTTTTCGCACAAATCCGTGCGCGGGTGCTAAAAAGAGCAGCATCGGCATGCTTAGCACGTCGTTTGGTAGAAATCCACGTGCGCGTTCTGCAAAAAGCACCATTTGCATGCACATCTTGTGGTTTTGCACAAAACTTCATCCGCGTCTACCAAAAGATGCATGTGCATGCTTAAAACGCGTTTTCGCACAAATGCGTGCGCGGGTGCTAAAAAGAGCAGCATCGGCATGCTTAGCACGTCGTTTGGTAGAAATCCACGAGCGCGTTCTGCAAAAAGCACCATTTGCATGCACATCTTGTGGTTTTGCAGAAAACTTCATCCGCGTCTACCAAAAGATGCATGTGCATGCTTAAAACGCGTTTTCGCACAAATGCGTGCGCGGGTGCTAAAAAGAGCAGCATCGGCATGCTTAGCACGTCGTTTGGTAGAAATCCACGTGCGCGTTCTGCAAAAAGCACCATTTGCATGCACATCTTGTGGTTTTGCAGAAAACTTCATCCGCGTCTACCAAAAGATGCATGTGCATGCTTAAAACGCGTATTCGCACAAATCCGTGCGCGGGTGCTAAAAAGAGCAGCATCGGCATGCTTAGCACGTCGTTTGGTAGAAATCCACGTGCGCGTTCTGCAAAAAGCACCATTTGCATGCACATCTTGTGGTTTTGCACAAAACTTCATCCGCGTCTACCAAAAGATGCATGTGCATGCTTAAAACGCGTTTTCGCACAAATGCGTGCGCGGGTGCTAAAAAGAGCAGCATCGGCATGCTTAGCACGTCGTTTGGTAGAAATCCACGTGCGCGTTCTGCAAAAAGCACCATTTGCATGCACATATTGTGGTTTTGCAGAAAACTTCATCCGCGTCTACCAAAAGATGCATGTGCATGCTTAAAACGCGTTTTCGCACAAATGCGTGCGCGGGTGCTAAAAAGAGCAGCATCGGCATGCTTAGCACGTCGTTTGGTAGAAATCCACGAGCGCGTTCTGCAAAAAGCACCATTTGCATGCACATCTTGTGGTTTTGCAGAAAACTTCATCCGCGTCTACCAAAAGATGCATGTGCATGCTGAAAACGCGTTTTCGCACAAATGCGTGCGCGGGTACTAAAAAGAGCAGCATCGGCATGCTTAGCACGTCGTTTGGCAGAAATCCACGTGCGCGTTCTGCCAAAAGCACCATTTGCATGCACATATTGTGGTTTTGCAGAAAACTTCATCCGCGTCTACCAAAAGATGCATGTGCATGCTTAAAACGCGTTTTCGCACAAATCCGTGCTCGGGTGCTAAAAAGAGCAGCATCGGCATGCTTAGCACGTCGTTTGGTAGAAATCCACGTGCGCGTTCTGCAAAAAGCACCATTTGCATGCACATCTTGTGGTTTTGCAGAAAACTTCATCCGCGTCCACCAAAAGATGCATGTGCATGCTTAAAACGCGTTTTCGCACAAATGCGTGCGCGGGTGCTAAAAAGAGCAGCATCGGCATGCTTAGCACGTCGTTTGGTAGAAATCCACGAGCGCGTTCTGCAAAATGCACCATTTGCATGCACATCTTGTGGTTTTGCAGAAAACTATCCGCGTCTACCAAAAGATGCATGTGCATGCTTAAAACGCGTTTTCGCACAAATGCGTGCGCGGGTGCTAAAAAGAGGAGCATCGGCATGCTTAGCACGTCGTTTGGCAGAAATCCACGTGCGCGTTCTGCCAAAAGCACCATTTGCATGCACATCTTGTGGTTTTGCAGAAAACTTCATCCGCGTCTACCAAAAGATGCATGTGCATGCTTAAAACGCGTATTCGCACAAATCCGTGCGCGGGTGCTAAAAAGAGCAGCATCGGCATGCTTAGCACGTCGTTTGGTAGAAATCCACGTGCGCGTTCTGCAAAAAGCACCATTTGCATGCACATCTTGTGGTTTTGCAGAAAACTTCATCCGCGTCTACCAAAAGATGCATGTGCATGCTTAAAACGCGTTTTCGCACAAATGCGTGCGCGGGTGCTAAAAAGAGCAGCATCGGCATGCTTAGCACGTCGTTTGGTAGAAATCCACGTGCGCGTTCTGCCAAAAGCACCATTTGCATGCACATCTTGTGGTTTTGCAGAAAACTTCATCCGCGTCTATCAAAAGATGCATGTGCATGCTTAAAACGCGTTTTCGCACAAATCCGTGCGCGGGTGCTAAAAAGAGCAGCATCGGCATGCTTAGCACGTCGTTTGGTAGAAATCCACGTGCGCGTTCTGCAAAAAGCACCATTTGCATGCACATCTTGTGGTTTTGCACAAAACTTCATCCGCGTCTACCAAAAGATGCATGTGCATGCTTAAAACGCGTTTTCGCACAAATGCGTGCGCGGGTGCTAAAAAGAGCAGCATCGGCATGCTTAGCACGTCGTTTGGTAGAAATCCACGAGCGCGTTCTGCAAAAAGCACCATTTGCATGCACATCTTGTGGTTTTGCAGAAAACTTCATCCGCGTCTACCAAAAGATGCATGTGCATGCTTAAAACGCGTTTTCGCACAAATGCGTGCGCGGGTGCTAAAAAGAGCAGCATCGGCATGCTTAGCACGTCGTTTGGTAGAAATCCACGTGCGCGTTCTGCAAAAAGCACCATTTGCATGCACATCTTGTGGTTTTGCAGAAAACTTCATCCGCGTCTACCAAAAGATGCATGTGCATGCTTAAAACGCGTATTCGCACAAATCCGTGCGCGGGTGCTAAAAAGAGCAGCATCGGCATGCTTAGCACGTCGTTTGGTAGAAATCCACGTGCGCGTTCTGCAAAAAGCACCATTTGCATGCACATCTTGTGGTTTTGCACAAAACTTCATCCGCGTCTACCAAAAGATGCATGTGCATGCTTAAAACGCGTTTTCGCACAAATGCGTGCGCGGGTGCTAAAAAGAGCAGCATCGGCATGCTTAGCACGTCGTTTGGTAGAAATCCACGAGCGCGTTCTGCAAAAAGCACCATTTGCATGCACATCTTGTGGTTTTGCAGAAAACTTCATCCGCGTCTACCAAAAGATGCATGTGCATGCTTAAAACGCGTTTTCGCACAAATGCGTGCGCGGGTGCTAAAAAGAGCAGCATCGGCATGCTTAGCACGTCGTTTGGTAGAAATCCACGTGCGCGTTCTGCAAAAAGCACCATTTGCATGCACATCTTGTGGTTTTGCAGAAAACTTCATCCGCGTCTACCAAAAGATGCATGTGCATGCTTAAAACGCGTATTCGCACAAATCCGTGCGCGGGTGCTAAAAAGAGCAGCATCGGCATGCTTAGCACGTCGTTTGGTAGAAATCCACGTGCGCGTTCTGCAAAAAGCACCATTTGCATGCACATCTTGTGGTTTTGCAGAAAACTTCATCCGCGTCTACCAAAAGATGCATGTGCATGCTTAAAACGCGTATTCGCACAAATCCGTGCGCGGGTGCTAAAAAGAGCAGCATCGGCATGCTTAGCACGTCGTTTGGTAGAAATCCACGTGCGCGTTCTGCAAAAAGCACCATTTGCATGCACATCTTGTGGTTTTGCAGAAAACTTCATCCGCGTCTACCAAAAGATGCATGTGCATGCTTAAAACGCGTTTTCGCACAAATGCGTGCGCGGGTGCTAAAAAGAGCAGCATCGGCATGCTTAGCACGTCGTTTGGCAGAAATCCACGTGCGCGTTCTGCCAAAAGCACCATTTGCATGCACATCTTGTGGTTTTGCAGAAAACTTCATCCGCGTCTACCAAAAGATGCATGTGCATGCTTAAAACGCGTATTCGCACAAATCCGTGCGCGGGTGCTAAAAAGAGCAGCATCGGCATGCTTAGCACGTCGTTTGGTAGAAATCCACGTGCGCGTTCTGCAAAAAGCACCATTTGCATGCACATCTTGTGGTTTTGCAGAAAACTTCATCCGCGTCTACCAAAAGATGCATGTGCATGCTTAAAACGCGTTTTCGCACAAATGCGTGCGCGGGTGCTAAAAAGAGCAGCATCGGCATGCTTAGCACGTCGTTTGGTAGAAATCCACGTGCGCGTTCTGCCAAAAGCACCATTTGCATGCACATCTTGTGGTTTTGCAGAAAACTTCATCCGCGTCTACCAAAAGATGCATGTGCATGCTTAAAACGCGTTTTCGCACAAATCCGTGCGCGGGTGCTAAAAAGAGCAGCATCGGCATGCTTAGCACGTCGTTTGGTAGAAATCCACGTGCGCGTTCTGCAAAAAGCACCATTTGCATGCACATCTTGTGATTTTGCAGAAAACTTCATCCGCGTCTACCAAAAGATGCATGTGCATGCTTAAAACGCGTTTTCGCACAAATCCGTGCGCGGGTGCTAAAAAGAGCAGCATCCGCAAGCTTAGCGCGTCGTTTGGTAGAAATCCACGTGCGCGTTCTGCAAAAAGCACCATTTGCATGCACATCTTGTGGTTTTGCAGAAAACTTCAGCCGCATCTACCAAAAGATGCATGTGCATGCTTAAAACGCGTTTTCGCACAAATGCGTGCGCGGGTGCTAAAAAGAGCAGCATCGGCATGCTTAGCACGTCGTTTGGTAGAAATCCACGTGCGCGTTCTGCAAAAAGCACCATTTGCATGCACATCTTGTGGTTTTGCAGAAAACTTCATCCGCGTCTACCAAAAGATGCATGTGCATGCTTAAAACGCGTTTTCGCACAAATGCGTGCGCGGGTGCTAAAAAGAGCAGCATCGGCATGCTTAGCACGTCGTTTGGTAGAAATCCACGTGCGCGTTCTGCCGAAAGCACCATTTGCATGCACATCTTGTGGTTTTGCAGAAAACTTCATCCGCGTCTACCAAAAGATGCATGTGCATGCTTAAAACGCGTTTTCGCACAAATCCGTGCGCGGGTGCTAAAAAGAGCAGCATCGGCATGCTTAGCACGTCGTTTGGTAGAAATCCACGTGCGCGTTCTGCAAAAAGCACCATTTGCATGCACATCTTGTGGTTTTGCAGAAAACTTCATCCGCGTCTACCAAAAGATGCATGTGCATGCTTAAAACGCGTTTTCGCACAAATGCGTGCGCGGGTGCTAAAAAGAGCAGCATCGGCATGCTTAGCACGTCGTTTGGTAGAAATCCACGAGCGCGTTCTGCAAAAAGCACCATTTGCATGCACATATTGTGGTTTTGCAGAAAACTTCATCCGCGTCTACCAAAAGATGCATGTGCATGCTTAAAACGCGTTTTCGCACAAATCCGTGCTCGGGTGCTAAAAAGAGCAGCATCGGCATGCTTAGCACGTCGTTTGGTAGAAATCCACGTGCGCGTTCTGCAAAAAGCACCATTTGCATGCACATCTTGTGGTTTTGCACAAAACTTCATCCGCGTCTACCAAAAGATGCATGTGCATGCTTAAAACGCGTTTTCGCACAAATGCGTGCGCGGGTGCTAAAAAGAGCAGCATCGGCATGCTTAGCACGTCGTTTGGTAGAAATCCACGAGCGCGTTCTGCAAAAAGCACCATTTGCATGCACATCTTGTGGTTTTGCAGAAAACTTCATCCGCGTCTACCAAAAGATGCATGTGCATGCTTAAAACGCGTTTTCGCACAAATGCGTGCGCGGGTGCTAAAAAGAGCAGCATCGGCATGCTTAGCACGTCGTTTGGTAGAAATCCACGTGCGCGTTCTGCAAAAAGCACCATTTGCATGCACATCTTGTGGTTTTGCAGAAAACTTCATCCGCGTCTACCAAAAGATGCATGTGCATGCTTAAAACGCGTATTCGCACAAATCCGTGCGCGGGTGCTAAAAAGAGCAGCATCGGCATGCTTAGCACGTCGTTTGGTAGAAATCCACGTGCGCGTTCTGCAAAAAGCACCATTTGCATGCACATCTTGTGGTTTTGCACAAAACTTCATCCGCGTCTACCAAAAGATGCATGTGCATGCTTAAAACGCGTTTTCGCACAAATGCGTGCGCGGGTGCTAAAAAGAGCAGCATCGGCATGCTTAGCACGTCGTTTGGTAGAAATCCACGAGCGCGTTCTGCGAAAAGCACCATTTGCATGCACATCTTGTGGTTTTGCAGAAAACTTCATCCGCGTCTACCAAAAGATGCATGTGCATGCTTAAAACGCGTTTTCGCACAAATGCGTGCGCGGGTGCTAAAAAGAGCAGCATCGGCATGCTTAGCACGTCGTTTGGTAGAAATCCACGTGCGCGTTCTGCAAAAAGCACCATTTGCATGCACATCTTGTGGTTTTGCAGAAAACTTCATCCGCGTCTACCAAAAGATGCATGTGCATGCTTAAAACGCGTATTCGCACAAATCCGTGCGCGGGTGCTAAAAAGAGCAGCATCGGCATGCTTAGCACGTCGTTTGGTAGAAATCCACGTGCGCGTTCTGCAAAAAGCACCATTTGCATGCACATCTTGTGGTTTTGCAGAAAACTTCATCCGCGTCTACCAAAAGATGCATGTGCATGCTTAAAACGCGTATTCGCACAAATCCGTGCGCGGGTGCTAAAAAGAGCAGCATCGGCATGCTTAGCACGTCGTTTGGTAGAAATCCACGTGCGCGTTCTGCAAAAAGCACCATTTGCATGCACATCTTGTGGTTTTGCAGAAAACTTCATCCGCGTCTACCAAAAGATGCATGTGCATGCTTAAAACGCGTTTTCGCACAAATGCGTGCGCGGGTGCTAAAAAGAGCAGCATCGGCATGCTTAGCACGTCGTTTGGCAGAAATCCACGTGCGCGTTCTGCCAAAAGCACCATTTGCATGCACATCTTGTGGTTTTGCAGAAAACTTCATCCGCGTCTACCAAAAGATGCATGTGCATGCTTAAAACGCGTATTCGCACAAATCCGTGCGCGGGTGCTAAAAAGAGCAGCATCGGCATGCTTAGCACGTCGTTTGGTAGAAATCCACGTGCGCGTTCTGCAAAAAGCACCATTTGCATGCACATCTTGTGGTTTTGCAGAAAACTTCATCCGCGTCTACCAAAAGATGCATGTGCATGCTTAAAACGCGTTTTCGCACAAATGCGTGCGCGGGTGCTAAAAAGAGCAGCATCGGCATGCTTAGCACGTCGTTTGGTAGAAATCCACGTGCGCGTTCTGCCAAAAGCACCATTTGCATGCACATCTTGTGGTTTTGCAGAAAACTTCATCCGCGTCTACCAAAAGATGCATGTGCATGCTTAAAACGCGTTTTCGCACAAATCCGTGCGCGGGTGCTAAAAAGAGCAGCATCGGCATGCTTAGCACGTCGTTTGGTAGAAATCCACGTGCGCGTTCTGCAAAAAGCACCATTTGCATGCACATCTTGTGATTTTGCAGAAAACTTCATCCGCGTCTACCAAAAGATGCATGTGCATGCTTAAAACGCGTTTTCGCACAAATCCGTGCGCGGGTGCTAAAAAGAGCAGCATCCGCAAGCTTAGCGCGTCGTTTGGTAGAAATCCACGTGCGCGTTCTGCAAAAAGCACCATTTGCATGCACATCTTGTGGTTTTGCAGAAAACTTCAGCCGCATCTACCAAAAGATGCATGTGCATGCTTAAAACGCGTTTTCGCACAAATGCGTGCGCGGGTGCTAAAAAGAGCAGCATCGGCATGCTTAGCACGTCGTTTGGTAGAAATCCACGTGCGCGTTCTGCAAAAAGCACCATTTGCATGCACATCTTGTGGTTTTGCAGAAAACTTCATCCGCGTCTACCAAAAGATGCATGTGCATGCTTAAAACGCGTTTTCGCACAAATGCGTGCGCGGGTGCTAAAAAGAGCAGCATCGGCATGCTTAGCACGTCGTTTGGTAGAAATCCACGTGCGCGTTCTGCCGAAAGCACCATTTGCATGCACATCTTGTGGTTTTGCAGAAAACTTCATCCGCGTCTACCAAAAGATGCATGTGCATGCTTAAAACGCGTTTTCGCACAAATCCGTGCGCGGGTGCTAAAAAGAGCAGCATCGGCATGCTTAGCACGTCGTTTGGTAGAAATCCACGTGCGCGTTCTGCAAAAAGCACCATTTGCATGCACATCTTGTGGTTTTGCAGAAAACTTCATCCGCGTCTACCAAAAGATGCATGTGCATGCTTAAAACGCGTTTTCGCACAAATGCGTGCGCGGGTGCTAAAAAGAGCAGCATCGGCATGCTTAGCACGTCGTTTGGTAGAAATCCACGTGCGCGTTCTGCAAAAAGCACCATTTGCATGCACATCTTGTGGTTTTGCAGAAAACTTCATCCGCGTCTACCAAAAGATGCATGTGCATGCTTAAAACGCGTTTTCGCACAAATGCGTGCGCGGGTGCTAAAAAGAGCAGCATCGGCATGCTTAGCACGTCGTTTGGTAGAAATCCACGTGCGCGTTCTGCCGAAAGCACCATTTGCATGCACATCTTGTGGTTTTGCAGAAAACTTCATCCGCGTCTACCAAAAGATGCATCTCCATGCTTAAAACGCGTTTTCGCACAAATCCGTGCGCGGGTGCTAAAAAGAGCAGCATCGGCATGCTTAGCACGTCGTTTGGTAGAAATCCACGTGCGCGTTCTGCCAAAAGCACCATTTGCATGCACATCTTGTGGTTTTGCAGAAAACTTCATCCGCGTCTACCAAAAGATGCATGTGCATGCTTAAAACGCGTTTTCGCACAAATCCGTGCGCGGGTGCTAAAAAGAGCAGCATCGGCATGCTTAGCACGTCGTTTGGTAGAAATCCACGTGCGCGTTCTGCAAAAAGCACCATTTGCATGCACATATTGTGGTTTTGCAGAAAACTTCATCCGCGTCTACCAAAAGATGCATGTGCATGCTTAAAACGCGTTTTCGCACAAATGCGTGCGCGGGTGCTAAAAAGAGCAGCATCGGCATGCTTAGCACGTCGTTTGGTAGAAATCCACGAGCGCGTTCTGCAAAAAGCACCATTTGCATGCACATCTTGTGGTTTTGCAGAAAACTTCATCCGCGTCTACCAAAAGATGCATGTGCATGCTGAAAACGCGTTTTCGCACAAATGCGTGCGCGGGTACTAAAAAGAGCAGCATCGGCATGCTTAGCACGTCGTTTGGCAGAAATCCACGTGCGCGTTCTGCCAAAAGCACCATTTGCATGCACATATTGTGGTTTTGCAGAAAACTTCATCCGCGTCTACCAAAAGATGCATGTGCATGCTTAAAACGCGTTTTCGCACAAATCCGTGCGCGGGTGCTAAAAAGAGCAGCATCGGCATGCTTAGCACGTCGTTTTGTAGAAATCCACGTGCGCGTTCTGCAAAAAGCACCATTTGCATGCACATCTTGTGGTTTTGCAGAAAACTTCATCCGCGTCTACCAAAAGATGCATGTGCATGCTTAAAACGCGTTTTCGCACAAATCCGTGCGCGGTTGCTAAATAGAGCAGCATCGGCAAGCTTAGCGCGTCGTTTGGTAGAAATCCACGTGCGCGTTCTGCAAAAAGCACCATTTGCATGCACATCTTGTGGTTTTGCAGAAAACTTCATCCGCGTCTACCAAAAGATGCATGTGCATGCTTAAAACGCGTTTTCGCACAAATCCGTGCGCGGGTGCTAAAAAGAGCAGCATCGGCAAGCTTAGCACATCGTTTGGTAGAAATCCACGTGCGCGTTCTGCCAAAAGCACCATTTGCATGCACATGTTGTGGTTTTGCAGAAAACTTCATCCGCGTCTACCAAAAGATGCATGTGCATGCTTAAAACGCGTTTTCGCACAAATCCGTGCGCGGGTGCTAAAAAGAGCAGCATCGGCATGCTTAGCACGTCGTTTGGTAGAAATCCACGTGCGGGTTCTGCAAAAAGCACCATCTGCATGCACATCTTGTGGTTTTGCACAAACTTTATCCGCGTCTACCAAAAGATGCATGTGCATGCTTAAAACGCGTTTTCGCACAAATGCGTGCGCGGGTGCTAAAAATAGCAGCATCGGCATGCTTAGCACGTCGTTTGGTAGAAATCCACGTGCGCGTTCTGCAAAAAGCACCATTTGCATGCACATCTTGTGGTTTTGCAGAAAACTTCATCCGCGTCTACCAAAAGATGCATGTGCATGCTTAAAACGCGTTTTCGCACAAATACGTGCGCGGGTGCTAAAAAGAGCAGCATCGGCATGCTTAGCACGTCGTTTGGTAGAAATCTACCTGCGCGTTCTGCCAAAAGCACCATTTGCATGCACATATTGTGGTTTTGCAGAAAACTTCATCCGCGTCTACCAAAAGATGCATGTGCATGCTTAAAACGCGTTTTCGCACAAATCCGTGCGCGGGTGCTAAAAAGAGCAGCATCGGCATGCTTAGCACGTCGTTTGGTAGAAATCCACGTGCGCGTTCTGCAAAAAGCACCATTTGCATGCACATCTTGTGGTTTTGCAGAAAACTTCATCCGCGTCTACCAAAAGATGCATGTGCATGCTTAAAACGCGTTTTCGCACAAATGCGTGCGCGGGTGCTAAAAAGAGCAGCATCGGCATGCTTAGCACGTCATTTGGTAGAAATCCACGTGCGCGTTCTGCCAAAAGCACCATTTGCATGCACATCTTGTGGTTTTGCAGAAAACTTCATCCGCGTCTACCAAAAGATGCATGTGCATGCTTAAAACGCGTTTTCGCACAAATCCGTGCGCGGGTGCTAAAAAGAGCAGCATCGGCAAGCTTAGCACATCGTTTGGTAGAAATCCACGTGCGCGTTCTGCATAAAGCACCATTTGCATGCACATCTTGTGGTTTTGCAGAAAACTTCATCCGCGTCTACCAAAAGATGCATGTGCATGCTTAAAACGCGTTTTCGCACAAATGCGTGCGCGGGTGCTAAAAAGAGCAGCATCGGCATGCTTAGCACGTCATTTGGTAGAAATCCACGTGCGCGTTCTGCAAAAAGCACCATTTGCATGCACATCTTGTGGTTTTGCAGAAAACTTCATCCGCGTCTACCAAAAGATGCATGTGCATGCTTAAAACGCGTTTTCGCACAAATGCGAGCGCGGGTGCCAAAAAGAGCAGCATCGGCATGCTTAGCACGTCGTTTGGTAGAAATCCACGTGCGCGTTCTGCCAAAAGCACCATTTGCATGCACATCTTGTGGTTTTGCAGAAAACTTCATCCGCGTCTACCAAAAGATGCATGTGCATCCTTAAAACGCGTTTTCGCACAAATCCGTGCGCGGGTACTAAAAAGAGCAGCATCGGCATTCTTAGCACGTCGTTTGGTAGAAATCCACGTGCGCGTTCTGCAAAAAGCACCATTTGCATGCACATCTTGTGGTTTTGCAGAAAACTTCATCCGCGTCTACCAAAAGATGCATGTGCATGCTTAAAACGCGTTTTCGCACAAATGCGTGCGCGGGTGCTAAAAAGAGCAGCATCGGCATGCTTAGCACGTCGTTTGGTAGAAATCCACGAGCGCGTTCTGCAAAAAGCACCATTTGCATGCACATCTTGTGGTTTTGCAGAAAACTTCATCCGCGTCTACCAAAAGATGCATGTGCATGCTTAAAACGCGTTTTCGCACAAATGCGTGCGCGGGTGCTAAAAAGAGCAGCATCGGCATGCTTAGCACGTCGTTTGGTAGAAATCCACGTGCGCGTTCTGCAAAAAGCACCATTTGCATGCACATCTTGTGGTTTTGCAGAAAACTTCATCCGCGTCTACCAAAAGATGCATGTGCATGCTTAAAACGCGTTTTCGCACAAATGCGTGCGCGGGTGCTAAAAAGAGCAGCATCGGCATGCTTAGCACGTCGTTTGGTAGAAATCCACGTGCGCGTTCTGCAAAAAGCACCATTTGCATGCATATCTTGTGGTTTTGCAGAAAACTTCATCCGCGTCTACCAAAAGATGCATGTGCATGCTTAAAACGCGTTTTCGCACAAATGCGTGCGCGGGTGCTAAAAATAGCAGCATCGGCATGCTTAGCACGTCGTTTGGTAGAAATCCACGTGCGCGTTCTGCAAAAAGCACCATTTGCATGCACATCTTGTGGTTTTGCAGAAAACTTCATCCGCGTCTACCAAAAGATGCATGTGCATGCTTAAAACGCGTTTTCGCACAAATCCGTGCGCGGGTGCTAAAAAGAGCAGCATCGGCATGCTTAGCACGTCGTTTGGTAGAAATCCACGTGCGCGTTCTGCAAAAAGCACCATTTGCATGCACATCTTGTGGTTTTGCAGAAAACTTCATCCGCGTCTACCAAAAGATGCATGTGCATGCTTAAAACGCGTTTTCGCACAAATGCGTGCGCGGGTGCTAAAAAGAGCAGCATCGGCATGCTTAGCACGTCGTTTGGTAGAAATCCACGTGCGCGTTCTGCAAAAAGCACCATTTGCATGCACATCTTGTGGTTTTGCAGAAAACTTCATCCGCGTCTACCAAAAGATGCATGTGCATGCTTAAAACGCGTTTTCGCACAAATGCGTGCGCGGGTGCTAAAAAGAGCAGCATCGGCATGCTTAGCACGTCGTTTGGTAGAAATCCACGTGCGCGTTCTGCAAAAAGCACCATTTGCATGCATATCTTGTGGTTTTGCAGAAAACTTCATCCGCGTCTACCAAAAGATGCATGTGCATGCTTAAAACGCGTTTTCGCACAAATGCGTGCGCGGGTGCTAAAAATAGCAGCATCGGCATGCTTAGCACGTCGTTTGGTAGAAATCCACGTGCGCGTTCTGCAAAAAGCACCATTTGCATGCACATCTTGTGGTTTTGCAGAAAACTTCATCCGCGTCTACCAAAAGATGCATGTGCATGCTTAAAACGCGTTTTCGCACAAATGCGTGCGCGGGTGCTAAAAATAGCAGCATCGGCATGCTTAGCACGTCGTTTGGTAGAAATCCACGAGCGCGTTCTGCAAAAAGCACCATTTGCATGCACATCTTGTGGTTTTGCAGAAAACTTCATCCGCGTCTACCAAAAGATGCATGTGCATGCTTAAAACGCGTTTTCGCACAAATGCGTGCGCGGGTGCTAAAAAGAGCAGCATCGGCATGCTTAGCACGTCGTTTGGTAGAAATCCACGTGCGCGTTCTGCAAAAAGCACCATTTGCATGCACATCTTGTGGTTTTGCAGAAAACTTCATCCGCGTCTACCAAAAGATGCATGTGCATGCTTAAAACGCGTTTTCGCACAAATGCGTGCGCGGGTGCTAAAAAGAGCAGCATCGGCATGCTTAGCACGTCGTTTGGTAGAAATCCATGTGCGCGTTCTGCAAAAAGCACCATTTGCATGCACATCTTGTGGTTTTGCAGAAAACTTCATCAGCGTCCACCAAAAGATGCATGTGCATGCTTAAAACGCGTTTTCGCACAAATCCGTGCGCGGGTGCTAAAAAGAGCAGCCTCGGCATGCTTAGCACGTCGTTTGGTAGAAATCCACGTGCGCGTTCTGCAAAAAGCACCATTTGCATGCACATCTTGTGGTTTTGCAGAAAACTTTATCCGCGTCTACCAAAAGATGCATGTGCATGCTTGAAACGCGTTTTCGCACAAATGCGTGCGCGGGTGCTAAAGAGAGCAGCATCGGCATGCTTAGCACGTTGTTTGGTAGAAATCCACGTGCGCGTCCTGCAAAAAGCACCATTTGCATGCACATCTTGTGGTTTTGCAGAAAACTTCATCCGCGTCTACCAAAAGATGCATGTGCATGCTTAAAACGCGTTTTCGCACAAATCCGTGCGCGGGTGCTAAAAAGAGCAGCATCGGCAAGCTTAGCACATCGTTTGGTAGAAATCCACGTGCGCGTTCTGCAAAAAGCACCATTTGCATGCACATCTTGTGGTTTTGCAGAAAACTTCATCCGTGTCTACCAAAAGATGCATGTGCATGCTTAAAACGCGTTTTCGCACAAATGCGTGCGCGGGTGCTAAAAAGAGCAGCATCGGCATGCTTAGCACGTCGTTTGGTAGAAATTCACGTGCGCGTTCTGCAAAAAGCACCATTTGCATGCACATCTTGTGGTTTTGCAGAAAACCTCATCCGCGTCTACCAAAAGATGCATGTGCATGCTTAAAACGCGTTTTCGCACAAATGCGTGCGCGGGTGCTAAAAGAGCAGCATCGGCATGCTTAGCACGTCGTTTGGTAGAAATCCACGTGCGCGTTCTGCAAAAAGCACCATTTGCATGCATATCTTGTGGTTTTGCAGAAAACTTCATCCGCGTCTACCAAAAGATGCATGTGCATGCTTAAAACGCGTTTTCGCACAAATGCGTGCGCGGGTGCTAAAAATAGCAGCATCGGCATGCTTAGCACGTCGTTTGGTAGAAATCCACGTGCGCGTTCTGCAAAAAGCACCATTTGCATGCACATCTTGTGGTTTTGCAGAAAACTTCATCCGCGTCTACCAAAAGATGCATGTGCATGCTTAAAACGCGTTTTCGCACAAATGCGTGCGCGGGTGCTAAAAAGAGCAGCATCGGCATGCTTAGCACGTCGTTTGGTAGAAATCCACGTGCGCGTTCTGCCAAAAGCACCATTTGCATGCACATCTTGTGGTTTTGCAGAAAACTTCATCCGCGTCTACCAAAAGATGCATGTGCATGCTTAAAACGCGTTTTCGCACAAATCCGTGCGCGGGTGCTAAAAAGAGCAGCATCGGCATGCTTAGCACGTCGTTTGGTAGAAATCCACGTGCGCGTTCTGCAAAAAGCACCATTTGCATGCACATCTTGTGGTTTTGCAGAAAACTTCATCCGCGTCTACCAAAAGATGCATGTGCATGCTTAAAACGCGTTTTCGCACAAATGCGTGCGCGGGTGCTAAAAAGAGCAGCATCGGCATGCTTAGCACGTCGTTTGGTAGAAATCCACGTGCGCGTTCTGCCAAAAGCACCATTTGCATGCACATCTTGTGATTTTGCAGAAAACTTCATCCGCGTCTACCAAAAGATGCATGTGCATGCTTAAAACGCGTTTTCGCAGAAATGCGTGCGCGGGTGCTAAAAAGAGCAGCATCGGCATGCTTAGCACGTCGTTTGGTAGAAATCCACGTGCGCGTTCTGCAAAAAGCACCATTTGCATGCACATCTTGTGGTTTTGCAGAAAACTTCATCCGCGTCTACCAAAAGATGCATGTGCATGCTTAAAACGCGTTTTCGCACAAATGCGTGCGCGGGTGCTAAAAAGAGCAGCATCGGCATGCTTAGCACGTCGTTTGGTAGAAATCCACGTGCGCGTTCTGCAAAAAGCACCATTTGCATGCATATCTTGTGGTTTTGCAGAAAACTTCATCCGCGTCTACCAAAAGATGCATGTGCATGCTTAAAACGCGTTTTCGCACAAATGCGTGCGCGGGTGCTAAAAATAGCAGCATCGGCATGCTTAGCACGTCGTTTGGTAGAAATCCACGTGCGCGTTCTGCAAAAAGCACCATTTGCATGCACATCTTGTGGTTTTGCAGAAAACTTCATCCGCGTCTACCAAAAGATGCATGTGCATGCTTAAAACGCGTTTTCGCACAAATCCGTGCGCGGGTGCTAAAAAGAGCAGCATCGGCATGCTTAGCACGTCGTTTGGTAGAAATCCACGTGCGCGTTCTGCAAAAAGCACCATTTGCATGCACATCTTGTGGTTTTGCAGAAAACTTCATCCGCGTCTACCAAAAGATGCATGTGCATGCTTAAAACGCGTTTTCGCACAAATGCGTGCGCGGGTGCTAAAAAGAGCAGCATCGGCATGCTTAGCACGTCGTTTGGTAGAAATCCACGTGCGCGTTCTGCAAAAAGCACCATTTGCATGCACATCTTGTGGTTTTGCAGAAAACTTCATCCGCGTCTACCAAAAGATGCATGTGCATGCTTAAAACGCGTTTTCGCACAAATGCGTGCGCGGGTGCTAAAAAGAGCAGCATCGGCATGCTTAGCACGTCGTTTGGTAGAAATCCACGTGCGCGTTCTGCAAAAAGCACCATTTGCATGCATATCTTGTGGTTTTGCAGAAAACTTCATCCGCGTCTACCAAAAGATGCATGTGCATGCTTAAAACGCGTTTTCGCACAAATGCGTGCGCGGGTGCTAAAAATAGCAGCATCGGCATGCTTAGCACGTCGTTTGGTAGAAATCCACGTGCGCGTTCTGCAAAAAGCACCATTTGCATGCACATCTTGTGGTTTTGCAGAAAACTTCATCCGCGTCTACCAAAAGATGCATGTGCATGCTTAAAACGCGTTTTCGCACAAATGCGTGCGCGGGTGCTAAAAATAGCAGCATCGGCATGCTTAGCACGTCGTTTGGTAGAAATCCACGAGCGCGTTCTGCAAAAAGCACCATTTGCATGCACATCTTGTGGTTTTGCAGAAAACTTCATCCGCGTCTACCAAAAGATGCATGTGCATGCTTAAAACGCGTTTTCGCACAAATGCGTGCGCGGGTGCTAAAAAGAGCAGCATCGGCATGCTTAGCACGTCGTTTGGTAGAAATCCACGTGCGCGTTCTGCCAAAAGCACCATTTGCATGCACATCTTGTGGTTTTGCAGAAAACTTCATCCGCGTCTACCAAAAGATGCATGTGCATGCTTAAAACGCGTTTTCGCACAAATCCGTGCGCGTGTGCTAAAAAGAGCAGCATCGGCATGCTTAGCACGTCGTTTGGTAGAAATCCACGTGCGCGTTCTGCAAAAAGCACCATTTGCATGCACATCTTGTGGTTTTGCAGAAAACTTCATCCGCGTCTACCAAAAGATGCATGTGCATGCTTAAAACGCGTTTTCGCACAAATGCGTGCGCGGGTGCTAAAAAGAGCAGCATCGGCATGCTTAGCACGTCGTTTGGTAGAAATCCATGTGCGCGTTCTGCAAAAAGCACCATTTGCATGCACATCTTGTGGTTTTGCAGAAAACTTCATCAGCGTCCACCAAAAGATGCATGTGCATGCTTAAAACGCGTTTTCGCACAAATCCGTGCGCGGGTGCTAAAAAGAGCAGCCTCGGCATGCTTAGCACGTCGTTTGGTAGAAATCCACGTGCGCGTTCTGCAAAAAGCACCATTTGCATGCACATCTTGTGGTTTTGCAGAAAACTTTATCCGCGTCTACCAAAAGATGCATGTGCATGCTTGAAACGCGTTTTCGCACAAATGCGTGCGCGGGTGCTAAAGAGAGCAGCATCGGCATGCTTAGCACGTTGTTTGGTAGAAATCCACGTGCGCGTCCTGCAAAAAGCACCATTTGCATGCACATCTTGTGGTTTTGCAGAAAACTTCATCCGCGTCTACCAAAAGATGCATGTGCATGCTTAAAACGCGTTTTCGCACAAATCCGTGCGCGGGTGCTAAAAAGAGCAGCATCGGCAAGCTTAGCACATCGTTTGGTAGAAATCCACGTGCGCGTTCTGCAAAAAGCACCATTTGCATGCACATCTTGTGGTTTTGCAGAAAACTTCATCCGTGTCTACCAAAAGATGCATGTGCATGCTTAAAACGCGTTTTCGCACAAATGCGTGCGCGGGTGCTAAAAAGAGCAGCATCGGCATGCTTAGCACGTCGTTTGGTAGAAATTCACGTGCGCGTTCTGCAAAAAGCACCATTTGCATGCACATCTTGTGGTTTTGCAGAAAACCTCATCCGCGTCTACCAAAAGATGCATGTGCATGCTTAAAACGCGTTTTCGCACAAATGCGTGCGCGGGTGCTAAAAAGAGCAGCATCGGCATGCTTAGCACGTCGTTTGGTAGAAATCCACGTGCGCGTTCTGCAAAAAGCACCATTTGCATGCATATCTTGTGGTTTTGCAGAAAACTTCATCCGCGTCTACCAAAAGATGCATGTGCATGCTTAAAACGCGTTTTCGCACAAATGCGTGCGCGGGTGCTAAAAATAGCAGCATCGGCATGCTTAGCACGTCGTTTGGTAGAAATCCACGTGCGCGTTCTGCAAAAAGCACCATTTGCATGCACATCTTGTGGTTTTGCAGAAAACTTCATCCGCGTCTACCAAAAGATGCATGTGCATGCTTAAAACGCGTTTTCGCACAAATGCGTGCGCGGGTGCTAAAAAGAGCAGCATCGGCATGCTTAGCACGTCGTTTGGTAGAAATCCACGTGCGCGTTCTGCCAAAAGCACCATTTGCATGCACATCTTGTGGTTTTGCAGAAAACTTCATCCGCGTCTACCAAAAGATGCATGTGCATGCTTAAAACGCGTTTTCGCACAAATCCGTGCGCGGGTGCTAAAAAGAGCAGCATCGGCATGCTTAGCACGTCGTTTGGTAGAAATCCACGTGCGCGTTCTGCAAAAAGCACCATTTGCATGCACATCTTGTGGTTTTGCAGAAAACTTCATCCGCGTCTACCAAAAGATGCATGTGCATGCTTAAAACGCGTTTTCGCACAAATGCGTGCGCGGGTGCTAAAAAGAGCAGCATCGGCATGCTTAGCACGTCGTTTGGTAGAAATCCACGTGCGCGTTCTGCCAAAAGCACCATTTGCATGCACATCTTGTGATTTTGCAGAAAACTTCATCCGCGTCTACCAAAAGATGCATGTGCATGCTTAAAACGCGTTTTCGCAGAAATGCGTGCGCGGGTGCTAAAAAGAGCAGCATCGGCATGCTTAGCACGTCGTTTGGTAGAAATCCACGTGCGCGTTCTGCAAAAAGCACCATTTGCATGCACATCTTGTGGTTTTGCAGAAAACTTCATCCGCGTCTACCAAAAGATGCATGTGCATGCTTAAAACGCGTTTTCGCACAAATGCGTGCGCGGGTGCTAAAAAGAGCAGCATCGGCATGCTTAGCACGTCGTTTGGTAGAAATCCACGTGCGCGTTCTGCAAAAAGCACCATTTGCATGCACATCTTGTGGTTTTGCAGAAAACTTCATCCGCGTCTACCAAAAGATGCATGTGCATGCTTAAAACGCGTTTTCGCACAAATGCGTGCGCGGGTGCTAAAAAGAGCAGCATCGGCATGCTTAGCACGTCGTTTGGTAGAAATCCACGTGCGCGTTCTGCAAAAAGCACCATTTGCATGCACATCTTGTGGTTTTGCAGAAAACTTCATCCGCGTCTACCAAAAGATGCATGTGCATGCTTAAAACGCGTTTTCGCACAAATGCGTGCGCGGGTGCTAAAAAGAGCAGCATCGGCATGCTTAGCACGTCGTTTGGTAGAAATCCACGTGCGCGTTCTGCAAAAAGCACCATTTGCATGCATATCTTGTGGTTTTGCAGAAAACTTCATCCGCGTCTACCAAAAGATGCATGTGCATGCTTAAAACGCGTTTTCGCACAAATGCGTGCGCGGGTGCTAAAAATAGCAGCATCGGCATGCTTAGCACGTCGTTTGGTAGAAATCCACGTGCGCGTTCTGCAAAAAGCACCATTTGCATGCACATCTTGTGGTTTTGCAGAAAACTTCATCCGCGTCTACCAAAAGATGCATGTGCATGCTTAAAACGCGTTTTCGCACAAATCCGTGCGCGGGTGCTAAAAAGAGCAGCATCGGCATGCTTAGCACGTCGTTTGGTAGAAATCCACGTGCGCGTTCTGCAAAAAGCACCATTTGCATGCACATCTTGTGGTTTTGCAGAAAACTTCATCCGCGTCTACCAAAAGATGCATGTGCATGCTTAAAACGCGTTTTCGCACAAATGCGTGCGCGGGTGCTAAAAAGAGCAGCATCGGCATGCTTAGCACGTCGTTTGGTAGAAATCCACGTGCGCGTTCTGCAAAAAGCACCATTTGCATGCACATCTTGTGGTTTTGCAGAAAACTTCATCCGCGTCTACCAAAAGATGCATGTGCATGCTTAAAACGCGTTTTCGCACAAATGCGTGCGCGGGTGCTAAAAAGAGCAGCATCGGCATGCTTAGCACGTCGTTTGGTAGAAATCCACGTGCGCGTTCTGCAAAAAGCACCATTTGCATGCATATCTTGTGGTTTTGCAGAAAACTTCATCCGCGTCTACCAAAAGATGCATGTGCATGCTTAAAACGCGTTTTCGCACAAATGCGTGCGCGGGTGCTAAAAATAGCAGCATCGGCATGCTTAGCACGTCGTTTGGTAGAAATCCACGTGCGCGTTCTGCAAAAAGCACCATTTGCATGCACATCTTGTGGTTTTGCAGAAAACTTCATCCGCGTCTACCAAAAGATGCATGTGCATGCTTAAAACGCGTTT
>NW_027315447.1:0-12500 GCF_023375885.2 Dermacentor andersoni
CACGAAATGAACGTCCCTTTGTTACCCTTTTGTTACCGCGGCTTCGAAACCGTGCGTAATACCAATTTAATTGTGTCCTGGTTGGCCGTTTGTCAGCACTTTGTGTTCTTCTAGAAAATCAACTACTAGTTTATAAATTACGTGCGCGAAATTTTCCTCCGTGTGCACCACCAAAATACTTAAAGAAGAGAGAATGCGTCCGGGGCCTTGGGATTTCGAAAATGCCGTGCTCTGAAATTTTCACATCCGCCATTGGAAAGATAATTATTATCCGTCGTAAAAAAGAAAAAAAAAAAGAAAGAAATCACATTTGAAATTATCATTGAAAGTGGCCACGTTTTTCGGGGCATGTCTTGATGAAATAATTTCAGTTCAGTTCAGCATGATTGGATTTCATCTTTTCCAGTATTCTCAGTACTCTCGTTGTAGTACCAATTGCCGGCAGATTTTTTTTTTAGTTGTTTAGAGTTATACATTCCTGAACGATGTTTTTCTTTTCCTCAAAGCTAGCCATAGAACCAGCGCTTTCTATAAAATCATGACAATAAGAATCCAGCATATCGGTTCATCTTCGGCGCGATTAAAGTTCGGGAACTGGCGATTTTTTATTGCCGTGATCAAGAAGGTTAACACCAGATAAGGCGTGATATTTCAGCATACCAGTCACGATATCTAATCGAATCTAAGATTGAAATGGCGTTCTGAATTCTTTCGGTTCCAGATAGAAAGAAACAGAA
Organism: Dermacentor andersoni; assembly: GCF_023375885.2. Lineage (NCBI taxonomy): Eukaryota > Metazoa > Arthropoda > Arachnida > Ixodida > Ixodidae > Dermacentor > Dermacentor andersoni. The sequence goes on from NW_027315447.1 coordinate 738, forward strand.
AAAAAAAAAAAAAGAAAGGATGTGATTGATTGCCATTCAAATCTGAAGACCGCGTGGAGAAAGTGTTCCGGTTTACATTCGGCAAATCAAAATGAACGGCTAAAATTAATCCATCGTCTGGTTTCATGCGCGAGATCACGTAAAAGGCAGCCATTCTTCTTAGCATGGTTTCTCTCTTTTGCTCTCTCATTCGCGCACGGAAATTTCTTCGTACGGGAATTTTATGAAGCGAAGGCGGCTGCAGACCATTTTCTTTGTTTAGTTCATGTTCGTAGGCGCAAATTACAAACCTAACACTTGGAGCAACATTTCCACTACTCTAGAGGGGCATAAACTGTAGACAGTGCACGCTTTCTCATTTATCCAATCGCTCGCAAACACATTGCATTGCTAGTCTACAGTGGCAATACAAAGTGACGTTTCACCATGCACGTCGAAGTTCATTACCAGTACCGCGCCAGCATCGACCGGCCGGCGAAGCGACGAGCTCAGCAGCGCATGCGCAAGGCCCGACACCACCCCAACCGAGCTTCCCTGCTTATCGGAGAGAGCAAGTGCGCGTGAACACGGGCGCGTCTGAGTATCTGGATTTAAAAAAAAAAAGAAAAAGAAAGCGTTTCCGAGATATTGACAAAGACAAGTGGTCGCGGTCGCTCTGAATCTTATCGTATTATAGAAAACGTGGGATGGCGGCGCTTCCTCGAGGGTCAGAAAGTACAATCGTCGAACTAGGTGGCAAGTGGAGTACATCCTTTTTCTTGGAACGGTTTGCAATTGACTGCTTGAATGTGCCGACCACGCGTCGCGGGTCGCGTATAGAGCCAACCGTTGGCAAGCACGCGTCTAGCGTAGCAGCAGAACCGATCGCGGTTGCGATAACCCATCGTTGGCAGCGAAAAAGAAAAACACCCACACGCAGTTTGTAGCAATAACCGTACAAATCAATGTGGTTTTAAATATAGCTTCACTGGTCACCCAAGAAGGGCACCGAAACTTTCTCATGACGCACACCGCTGTAGTCCACAAAGAACAAAGCGCACAAAATAGATATGATACAGCCGCACCGCATTATTTCGTGTTTTCACCATTTCATTACTTTCGTGTGCATGCGCGCTAGGGCCACGCAGGCCAGGAGTAAAAGGCACGAAAAAAAAAAAAAAAATGGTACGCAATCCTAAGCTTTGACTTGACTGCTGTGGCACTCGCATTTGTGTTCTTTACCTTAGGCGAACGCAATGCGCAAACTGAACTGGAATTTCCAATAATGGAAATTCCTGTTTGGCTCATATTTGCGTTTTTCGCCCGAGCAAGCGCTTCACTGCACTACGCTTTGCCCCTTCAACGTGGCTACACTGCCCGGCAGGCGTGTTCTGCGTAGGGCCGAACCTGCAGGCAAAAAGCATGGGCGCCGCCATCTTGTTGAGAGCGGCGCCAGGGACACAATCGCGCCTAGCTCATTGAGTTTTCCCCCAAAACTGAAAAAAATTTGACTTCATTAAACGAGAAAGATGCCACGAGTGTCCCAACAAAAAGCTTTGAGGATTACCGAAGGGTAACTGAGGGCGACGCAACGGGCTCTGGAAAGAAGGATGATGGGTGTGGCGTCACGGGGGGATCGGAATAGAGCAGATTGGGGTGTGCGAGAACAAACGCTCGTTAATGACACCAAAGTTTAAACCAGGAAAAACAAATGGGCATGCGCAGGGCATGCAATCTGGGGGGAAGATAACCGGTGGCCATTAAGGGTTACAGACTGAATTCCGAGAGGAGGGAAGCGTAGCAGGGGGTGGCAGAAAGGTAGGAGGGCAGATTAGATTAGGGACTACATGGCGACAATCGGCACCTGACCGGGGTACTTGGAGGATCATGGGAGATGCCTTTGCCCTGCAGTGGGCGTAGCCAGGATGATGATGATGATGATGTTCATGATGAAAAGGTAGCAACAGGTCTTCGTAACATACAGGTTAGAAAGATGAGGCACCTTTTAACCCTTGAATATATTTCGCCACATTCGGGCATACGACAAGTTTGTTTTCGAGGCGCTCGGTCCCACTGCTGCGAAAATGTGTACACAAAGGCTGCACAGTAGTTGCCAGAAATCGGGCACTCTATTTTTCTTTCATAGGGAATCTTTCTTCCACTTGGGCAGCGGATTTCGGCGGCAGGGCGAGCTTGCGTGGGCGCGGTGGTTTACGGATCCAAGCGATAGTGAACTCCAAAATCCAGTGTTGGCTTTGAGTGGGATTCATATTGATTGCGAACCCCACGGCTAATCCTACCCCCCATCCCCCCAAGTGGCTCTTTACAGGAGACAATCATTCAGAGACATCGGACAAATAGGAATTCTGGTTCTTTCTTTTGCTTTCATTAATTTTTCTCGAAGCCCATAACTAGAAATTTGCTGGAGCGGCTGTCCCATTTGCGACGCAACAAGTGCGACGCTACACACAGATGGAGTGGCAGTTTAATTACTCTCGTGGTCCGCGAACCGGCATCGTTGCGTGTAGTATAGGAATGGTGCGTGTCAAGTCAGTGCTCGCGTTGAGCTTGTGCTCTTCATTTTGATTGAATGAAGTCTCACCTAAGTGAGCGGGGCCGATCCCGGAGGTAGTGCAATACCGGGCCGACCTGCGGCGGAGGTGAAGCAGGCTTCAAGCACTCCGCCAACTTCCAAAAATAGGTTTAATATCGTGGGTCCATATAGAACCCGTATCAGATATTAAGCTGATAAGAACAGAGTTTTTTATTTATGCTAGTTACAAATACATCAAAAATATGTTACAAAACCAAGGAAAAAACGGATAAAAGGTGTATAATCTAAAAACGCAAACAAATGACTAAAAAAACTAGTTAGTGGTGTTAGTGATAAAAGGCTAAAACTGTAAAGGTGTAAAATACATGGCAAAACGCTTCTCTAAAACATAAAAGATCATTAAGAGGTGCCTACATGGGCTTTAAAAATCTTCGTAGATGGGCTTCGTAAATCTTCGTACATGGGCTTTAAAAATCTACACTTTGATCTTAGCCAAAAGGCCGAGAAGCGATGTCCTTCACTTCACTTCATTGTACTACTGCCTTGTGGGCGCCCTGCCGACATGGGTAACCTCAGCAACAGCGTGGGCAATATTATAAAATTCAGCCTGTGTACAGACTCAACGCTCCCTATCTCACGGATGAATTCGCAACGCCTCAGTCTTTCGCTGTTAACGAAACGCTGTCGCGTAGAAACGAGACCCGAGTGCAAGCTTGCTTGTAACGCGAAACCAACCAAGGCAACCTCGTAGAAAACGGAACAGGCGAGCGGAAAAAAAACGCGCCAGGGGAATGCTTACTTCCGTCTGAATGCGACCGCTCAAGGTGACCTTCCTTGAGGGCTTCGTTTCAAGCCCGTGTGCAATTGTAATATACTACGCGCATTTCCTTCATTTCTTTTTATTTACCGCAAGGCCCACTGAAAATTTTGATACGGCACAGGCCGGGACGGATCGCAACGTGTCGAATCGACCGGTAGAATTAGGTAGCATGCCCCATGTACGAAGACGAGCAACATAGAAGTGAATGACAAAATAAATATAGAAAACGCTGCACACTCCTTCCAACCGGAAACATAGAGGGGAGAAAGATCGCCATCTGAAACACAGGCATTGTAAAAAAAAGAAAAAAAAAAGTGCTACCTCATCATCTTTACCATTACCGTGTGTGTGTATGTATATATGCATGTGTGTGTGTGTGTGTTTGTGTATTTATATATATATATATATATATATATATATATATATATACGCACACATGCTAGCATAGCTTAAACGCAGCTGGAAAGCTCAGCCTTGCACAAGAACCACCCCCTGTCGCAAACCCCTTTGAAACATTCAAATGCCAAACACGAGTAGAGCGAGGTCGTTCGAACCTGGCGCCAAAACGCATTGGCGCCATCTGTGTACGGAACTAGGAAAACCTGCGGACTTTGCAATACAGAAAGAAAGGTAGATGGCGCGAGCTAACGCTCCATTGCATACTAAGAACGAGAGTTAGTGAATAATGGCAGAAACGTCTTGGGAAGAGAAAAAAAAAAAAAACACGCAAAAGTTGTTGGCTTGTGCAAGCACTCTATGTTACAGCGATTAAAGAGCATAGCATCTTCTACAACAGCAGCTACAAAAAGAAGAAGAACGTGAGAGAGGGAGAGAGACAGGCGTGTTTCTTTGGAATGCAGAGCATGCAGCACATACTATAAAGTGCCAAAGAGACGGGGAAAGCAGATGGCGCGAAGGTGTATGTCCTCAAAGCTTGAAAGCAATTTCTAAATTACATGTACCGAAGTCCACCTACTCTCATCAGGTTGCTCCCGCCTCCAGTTGCGTTTAAAGTGAAATTACAGTCGCCTCAAAGGCAGACAGAGAGAGAGTGAAAATAGGTACACTTGCTTCGCGCAGCTGCAGCCGTTCAAATTTTACAGCAAGAGCACTCCCGAAGCAACAAAGTCCGCTGCCGCCTGGGCGCAATGCGCTCGCTTCAGTAAATTGCCGTGCTGGCCTCGGCAACCAAGAGGTGTAGTGCGGCAGACTGCTGCATTGTAGCACACCGCAAACCGTGCAGACGTAAGCGATCGCCTCGACATCGCTGCGAGCGCTCGAAGAGACAAAGTCCGAAACCACGTGTGCCGGGGCGGTGCGAGCGCGACGCCTTTGACGCAACTTTTGCGTACAAGCCGCCGCACCGCCACGACGGAATCGCTGGCATCCCGCACGCAGCTGCATTGTGTCACGCCGGCAATCGTTGAAACACCACGCAGTCGTCGGCGTCGGCCCCGACATGGTTGCGAGCGCTGGAAGAGACAAAGTCCGAAACCGCGTGTGCCGGGGCGGCGCGAGCGCGACGCCTTTGACGCAACTTTTGCGTACAAGCCGCCGCACGGACACGACGGAGCCGGTGTCACCCTGCAGAGGGCTGCACTATAGCACGCCGGGAACCGGCAAAGAACCGCGCAGACGTCGTCGTTGGCCGCGGCGTTGCCGCGAGCACGCGAAGAGACAAAGTCCGAAAGGACGTCAGCCGGGGCGTCGAGCACGCCGCCCGCACTGTTCGCACGCGTGCTCGGAAATGGCGAAGGGGCCGCGCTAGCGTGCCTTGAATCGGTGAGCGGCGGTACCGCGGCGATCGCCAGAGCTCGAATCCGCCCTGCAAAAGCCAAATATTGGCGCTCGGCTCGGCGCAGTACGCCGCCGCGTCGCACGAGTACGGCCCCATGGAGGTCTGGGCACTTATCGCTGCTACTGTAAGGGGCCGTACGGCCCCGGCCGACATTGTACCGTAGTGCGATTTTCGGCTTGCGCGTGCTCGTGGCGTAGTCCGCGCACCGTTCCGACGTCGACAATCGTGCCCACGACTACGCGAGCGCTGGAAGAGACAAAGTCCGAAACCGCGTGTGCCGGGGCGGCGCGAGCGCGACGCCTTTGACGCAACTTTTGCGTACAAGCCGCCGCACGGACACGACGGAGCCGGTGTCGCCCTGCAGAGGGCTGCACTATAGCACGCCGGGAACCGGCAAAGAACCGCGCAGACGTCGTCGTTGGCCGCGGCGTTGCCGCGAGCACGCGAAGAGACAAAGTCCGAAACGACGTCAGCCGGGGCGTCGAGCACGCCGCCCGCACTGTTCGCACGCGTGCTCGGAAATGGCGAAGGGGCCGCGCTAGCGTGCCTTGAATCGGTGAGCGGCGGTACCGCGGCGATAGCCAGAGCTCGAATCCGCCCTGCAAAAGCCAAATATTGGCGCTCGGCTCGGCGCAGTACGCCGCCGCGTCGCACGAGTACGGCCCCATGGAGGTCTGGGCACTTATCGCTGCTACTGTAAGGGGCCGTACGGCCCCGGCCGACATTGTACCGTAGTGCGATTTTCGTCTTGCGCGTGCTCGTGGCGGTGTCCGCGCACCGTTCCGACGTCGACAATCGTGCCCACGACTACGCGAGCGCTGGAAGAGACAAAGTCCGAAACCGCGTGTGCCGGGGCGGCGCGAGCGCGACGCCTTTGACGCAACTTTTGCGTACAAGCCGCCGCACGGACACGACGGAATCGCTGGCATCCCGCACGCAGCTGCATTGTGTCACGCCGGCAATCGTTGAAACACCACGCAGTCGTCGGCGTCGGCCCCGACATGGTTGCGAGCGCTGGAAGAGACAAAGTCCGAAACCGCGTGTGCCGGGGCGGCGCGAGCGCGACGCCTTTGACGCAACTTTTGCGTACAAGCCGCCGCACGGACACGACGGAGCCGGTGTCGCCCTGCAGAGGGCTGCACTATAGCACGCCGGGAACCGGCAAAGAACCGCGCAGACGTCGTCGTTGGCCGCGGCGTTGCCGCGAGCACGCGAAGAGACAAAGTCCGAAACGACGTCAGCCGGGGCGTCGAGCACGCCGCCCGCACTGTTCGCACGCGTGCTCGGAAATGGCGAAGGGGCCGCGCTAGCGTGCCTTGAATCGGTGAGCGGCGGTACCGCGGCGATCGCCAGAGCTCGAATCCGCCCTGCAAAAGCCAAATATTGGCGCTCGGCTCGGCGCAGTACGCCGCCGCGTCGCACGAGTACGGCCCCATGGAGGTCTGGGCACTTATCGCTGCTACTGTAAGGGGCCGTACGGCCCCGGCCGACATTGTACCGTAGTGCGATTTTCGTCTTGCGCGTGCTCGTGGCGGTGTCCGCGCACCGTTGCGACGTCGACAATCGTGCCCACGACTACGCGAGCGCTGGAAGAGACAAAGTCCGAAACCGCGTGTGCCGGGGCGGCGCGAGCGCGACGCCTTTGACGCAACTTTTGCGTACAAGCCGCCGCACGGCCACGACGGAGCCGGTGTCACCCTGCAGAGGGCTGCACTGTAGCACGCCGGGAACCGGCAAAGAACCGCGCAGACGTCGTCGTTGGCCGCGGCGTTGCCGCGAGCACGCGAAGAGACAAAGTCCGAAACGACGTCAGCCGGGGCGTCGAGCACGCCGCCCGCACTGTTCGCACGCGTGCTCGGAAATGGCGAAGGGGCCGCGCTAGCGTGCCTTGAATCGGTGAGCGGCGGTACCGCGGCGATCGCCAGAGCTCGAATCCGCCCTGCAAAAGCCAAATATTGGCGCTCGGCTCGGCGCAGTACGCCGCCGCGTCGCACGAGTACGGCCCCATGGAGGTCTGGGCACTTATCGCTGCTACTGTAAGGGGCCGTACGGCCCCGGCCGACATTGTACCGTAGTGCGATTTTCGTCTTGCGCGTGCTCGTGGCGGTGTCCGCGCACCGTTGCGACGTCGACAATCGTGCCCACGACTACGCGAGCGCTGGAAGAGACAAAGTCCGAAACCGCGTGTGCCGGGGCGGCGCGAGCGCGACGCCTTTGACGCAACTTTTGCGTACAAGCCGCCGCACGGCCACGACGGAGCCGGTGTCACCCTGCAGAGGGCTGCACTGTAGCACGCCGGGAACCGGCAAAGAACCGCGCAGACGTCGTCGTTGGCCGCGGCGTTGCCGCGAGCACGCGAAGAGACAAAGTCCGAAACGACGTCAGCCGGGGCGTCGAGCACGCCGCCCGCACTGTTCGCACTCGTGCTCGGAAATGGCGAAGGGGCCGTGCTAGCGTGCCTCGAATCGATCGGCCGGGGGCCCCGTAGGGCGACAGACAGGCAATTGTGCAGGAAACCGTACTGGCCATTGGCGAGAAATTGCCGTTCGCGCATTCGGTGGACGCGCTGCGCTTTCACGACTTCGGCATTGTGCTGCCGACGTAAGCTTTCAATCTTGCTCGCGGCGTTACGAGGCGGCACGATTTTCGCCAAACGCTCGTCGAAAGTGGCACGAGTACGGCCCCATGGAGGTCTGGGTACTTATCGCTGCTATTATATGGGGGTCCCAGAGAGCAGTCGCCCCCAAAGCGACCTGGGTGTTTGATATGCGGCGGGCTTCGTGCCCGTCAAGCGTGTCCCCGGTATCGCTCCCGTGGATCCCACAGCTGACGTCTGCAGCCTCATCCGCTTGATGCGTTAGGGGCTGGTTGTCGGACGACGCTTTTTCCACGATATCGAAGTGTGTTCCGCATCGTCCTCGGACGAATCAAATACGAAAGCGCCGAAGGCGCGGGCGTGACCCGTCGCCTAGCGGCTTTGCCGTCTCGGCTACGTTGCAAGTGTCGGTCGGTCCACCAGTGCTGCGGGCTCGAGAGAAACCGCAAGCCGCGATCGAGTCGACACAACCGGTCTATCGAGAATGTTGCGTGCTTCTTGCCGCGTGGCGATACCCGGCCCTGCGGGGAGGGCGCCGTTGCGAGCTCGAACGCCGTCGTCTCGGACTGTGCAAAGTGCTACCCTTTGCGAGAACGAAGCGTGTTGGGGCGCCTGAAGGTGGCCTCGGCATCGCAAAAACGGCGTCCGGCCTGCTTGAAAGGCTGGACGCGCAGTTGAACGATTACCTGGTTGATCCTGCCAGTAATCATATGCTTGTCTCAAAGATTAAGCCATGCATGTCTAAGTACATGCCGAAATAAGGCGAAACCGCGAATGGCTCATTAAATCAGTTATGGTTCCTTAGATCGTTTCTTCCTACTTGGATAACTGTGGCAATTCTAGAGCTAATACATGCAGTGAGCCTGAAGCCCTTTGGGCGACGGGTGCTTTTATTAGACCAAGATCGATCGGGTTTCGGCCCGTATTGTGTGGTGACTCTGGATAACTTTGTGCTGATCGCATGGCCACGAGCCGGCGACGTTTCTTTCAAGTGTCTGCCTTATCAACTTTCGATGGTAGGTTACTTGCTTACCATGGTTGTTACGGGTAACGGAGAATCAGGGTTCGATTCCGGAGAGGGAGCCTGAGAAACGGCTACCACATCCAAGGAAGGCAGCAGGCGCGCAAATTACCCACTCCCGGCACGGGGAGGTAGTGACGAAAAATAACAATACGGGACTCTTTTGAGGCCCCGTAATTGAAATGAGTACACTCTAAATCCTTTAACGAGGATCAATTGGAGGGCAAGTCTGGTGCCAGCAGCCGCGGTAATTCCAGCTCCAATAGCGTATACTAAAGCTGCTGCGGTTAAAAAGCTCGTAGTTGGATCTCAGTTCCAGACGAGTAGTGCATCTACCCGATGCGACGGCTCGGACTGAACATCATGCCGGTCCTTTCTTGGTGCACTTCATTGTGTGCCTCGAGAAGGCCGGTGCTTTTACTTTGAAAAAATTAGAGTGCTCAACGCAGGCGAGTCGCCTGAATAAACTTGCATGGAATAATAGAACAAGACCTCGTTTCTGTTCTGTTGGTTTTTGGAATACGAGGTAATGATTAAGAGGGACAGACGGGGGCATTCGTATTGCGGCGCTAGAGGTGAAATTCTTGGACCGTCGCAAGACGAACTACTGCGAAAGCATTTGCCAAGAATGTTTTCTTTGATCAAGAACGAAAGTCAGAGGTTCGAAGGCGATCAGATACCGCCCTAGTTCTGACCATAAACGATGCCAACCAGCGATCCGCCTGAGTTACTCAAATGACTCGGCGGGCAGCTTCCGGGAAACCAAAGTGTTTGGGTTCCGGGGGAAGTATGGTTGCAAAGCTGAAACTTAAAGGAATTGACGGAAGGGCACCACCAGGAGTGGAGCCTGCGGCTTAATTTGACTCAACACGGGAAAACTTACCCGGCCCGGACACTGGGAGGATTGACAGATTGAGAGCTCTTTCTTGATTCGGTGGATGGTGGTGCATGGCCGTTCTTAGTTGGTGGAGCGATTTGTCTGGTTAATTCCGATAACGAACGAGACTCTAGCCTATTAAATAGGTGCGGGGTTCCCAGCACCTTACAACCTTCTTAGAGGGACAAGCGGCTCCTAGCCGCACGAAACAGAGCAATAACAGGTCTGTGATGCCCTTAGATGTCCGGGGCCGCACGCGCGCTACACTGAAGGAAGCAGCGTGTCTTTATCCCTGTCTGAAAAGACTGGGTAACCCGTGGAACTTCTTTCGTGATTGGGATAGGGGCTTGCAATTGTTCCCCTTGAACGAGGAATTCCCAGTAAGCGCGAGTCATAAGCTCGCGTTGATTACGTCCCTGCCCTTTGTACACACCGCCCGTCGCTACTACCGATTGAATGATTTAGTGAGGTCTTCGGACCGATGTCCGGCGCGGCCTTTCGGTTGCGCCGGTCTGTTGGAAAGATGACCAAACTTGATCATTTAGAGGAAGTAAAAGTCGTAACAAGGTTTCCGTAGGTGAACCTGCGGAAGGATCATTACCGGATTGTGAAGGGTGGCGAGCGCCATTGTTTCTACCCCGTGTGGGTGAAGCAGCTCGCTGCGCCCGACGCTTTCCGCCGCTGGCCCCGCTTGGACGCGGGGACGGCTATACCCGAACATGCCGGGGACTGCCTGAATTTTGAGGGGCGCCCCGTGCCAAATTTGTTGCGCCCAGTGGACGCCGGCTGCAACCTTGGACGGTTGGCTTGGCCGCGCCCGCGGGTAGAAACGGCGTAACGCACACTGGGTGGGCTTTCTGTCCGCTTTGGCGCTCTTGCGCGGAATGGGAGTAAGACGACCCGACCTGCTGCTTTGCCCAGTACGAGGGGAACGGCGAAGCGTGCGGTCGGTCAAGGAACTGACGGTCGAGAGCTAATGCCGCTGCCGCTTAGTACACACACGGAACCGTGGTGCGAGCGCTCTCCCGTCCTCCGCGGCAAACGCTGCCGAGTCTGAAAAGTCTGGCGGCTGCCGGTCGCTTCCTGCGGCGAGTATGGAGTAACGACCCGACTTTGTTGCCGCCCAAGTACTAAAGGAACGGTGTGGCGCTCGGTCGGTCATGGAACTGTCGGTATGAGGGTGCGGCTGCCAAGTACGGAAGGAACCGTGGCCTAAAGTGCTCTCCCGTCCTCCGCGGCAAATGCCACCGAGTCCGAAAGGGCCGGAGGCTGCCGGTCGGCTCCTGCTCGTGACGCGCGAGGTGTCGAGATCGCGGTTTAATGCGACGACGTCTGCAGGCTATTCGCCCGCCGCCGAGGGAAAGGCGGCGTTGCTGCGAAGTACCGAAGGAAACGCGGCTTTGCTACGTCGGAAGCGTTCTGCGGTTAGCGGACTTGTGCGCTTTGGGAAGGCGCCGCACGTCGAAAGAGGAAGTACGGACAGACGAGGGACTGTAGTCCCGGATTCGAACGCACTTGCGGCCAGGCCCTTGCTGGCTTCGTCTTCCGCCTCAAGTAGACTTGTTGTGGCGCCGGCGCAGGGAGCCGTCCCTGGCACTGGCCGAGTGGTTTTGGAGAGCTGCGCGAGTACGCGCGCCGGGCTCTTGTCTTTCGTCTCAAGTAGGCTGTTGGATCAACAGCGGTTATGCTGCGGCGATCTGCCGATGCGAAAGTGTGTGTGTGTTTGAGGCCCTTCTATGAACCTACTGCTGACTGAAGCGAAGCACGTCGATGGGGGTGAAGCCCTGCCCGTGGCCGTGTAGCCGTTAAAGACTCCACAGCGGCTTAGCCCTAATCATGGCTCTGTCGCTCTTTGCAATTTTTAGTGGAGCGATGTGAACGTGCACACGAGACACACGGGTCCGGTGGTTGGATGGCAGGTAAAACCGGCTTCGAGTGCGCGCAAACGGCATAAGCTACCTCGAGGGCAAGCGAGGAAGGCGTGGGCGCAAAACACACGCGCGAGTAGCAGGAGTGGAGTGCCATTAGGCTTTCAGCTGCTGAGACGCGGCCGCCGAAAGAGCGAGACTGGAGGAGCGCACGCCGAAAGGCGCTCTTCGAAACCACACACAGGGAGAC
>NW_027315447.1:20000-26543 GCF_023375885.2 Dermacentor andersoni
GTGGCCACGTTTTTCGGGGCATGTCTTGATGAAATAATTTCAGTTCAGTTCAGCATGATTGGATTTCATCTTTTCCAGTATTCTCAGTACTCTCGTTGTAGTACCAATTGCCGGCAGATTTTTTTTTTAGTTGTTTAGAGTTATACATTCCTGAACGATGTTTTTCTTTTCCTCAAAGCTAGCCATAGAACCAGCGCTTTCTATAAAATCATGACAATAAGAATCCAGCATATCGGTTCATCTTCGGCGCGATTAAAGTTCGGGAACTGGCGATTTTTTATTGCCGTGATCAAGAAGGTTAACACCAGATAAGGCGTGATATTTCAGCATACCAGTCACGATATCTAATCGAATCTAAGATTGAAATGGCGTTCTGAATTCTTTCGGTTCCAGATAGAAAGAAACAGAAAAAAAAAAAAAAAGAAAGGATGTGATTGATTGCCATTCAAATCTGAAGACCGCGTGGAGAAAGTGTTCCGGTTTACATTCGGCAAATCAAAATGAACGGCTAAAATTAATCCATCGTCTGGTTTCATGCGCGAGATCACGTAAAAGGCAGCCATTCTTCTTAGCATGGTTTCTCTCTTTTGCTCTCTCATTCGCGCACGGAAATTTCTTCGTACGGGAATTTTATGAAGCGAAGGCGGCTGCAGACCATTTTCTTTGTTTAGTTCATGTTCGTAGGCGCAAATTACAAACCTAACACTTGGAGCAACATTTCCACTACTCTAGAGGGGCATAAACTGTAGACAGTGCACGCTTTCTCATTTATCCAATCGCTCGCAAACACATTGCATTGCTAGTCTACAGTGGCAATACAAAGTGACGTTTCACCATGCACGTCGAAGTTCATTACCAGTACCGCGCCAGCATCGACCGGCCGGCGAAGCGACGAGCTCAGCAGCGCATGCGCAAGGCCCGACACCACCCCAACCGAGCTTCCCTGCTTATCGGAGAGAGCAAGTGCGCGTGAACACGGGCGCGTCTGAGTATCTGGATTTAAAAAAAAAAAGAAAAAGAAAGCGTTTCCGAGATATTGACAAAGACAAGTGGTCGCGGTCGCTCTGAATCTTATCGTATTATAGAAAACGTGGGATGGCGGCGCTTCCTCGAGGGTCAGAAAGTACAATCGTCGAACTAGGTGGCAAGTGGAGTACATCCTTTTTCTTGGAACGGTTTGCAATTGACTGCTTGAATGTGCCGACCACGCGTCGCGGGTCGCGTATAGAGCCAACCGTTGGCAAGCACGCGTCTAGCGTAGCAGCAGAACCGATCGCGGTTGCGATAACCCATCGTTGGCAGCGAAAAAGAAAAACACCCACACGCAGTTTGTAGCAATAACCGTACAAATCAATGTGGTTTTAAATATAGCTTCACTGGTCACCCAAGAAGGGCACCGAAACTTTCTCATGACGCACACCGCTGTAGTCCACAAAGAACAAAGCGCACAAAATAGATATGATACAGCCGCACCGCATTATTTCGTGTTTTCACCATTTCATTACTTTCGTGTGCATGCGCGCTAGGGCCACGCAGGCCAGGAGTAAAAGGCACGAAAAAAAAAAAAAAAATGGTACGCAATCCTAAGCTTTGACTTGACTGCTGTGGCACTCGCATTTGTGTTCTTTACCTTAGGCGAACGCAATGCGCAAACTGAACTGGAATTTCCAATAATGGAAATTCCTGTTTGGCTCATATTTGCGTTTTTCGCCCGAGCAAGCGCTTCACTGCACTACGCTTTGCCCCTTCAACGTGGCTACACTGCCCGGCAGGCGTGTTCTGCGTAGGGCCGAACCTGCAGGCAAAAAGCATGGGCGCCGCCATCTTGTTGAGAGCGGCGCCAGGGACACAATCGCGCCTAGCTCATTGAGTTTTCCCCCAAAACTGAAAAAAATTTGACTTCATTAAACGAGAAAGATGCCACGAGTGTCCCAACAAAAAGCTTTGAGGATTACCGAAGGGTAACTGAGGGCGACGCAACGGGCTCTGGAAAGAAGGATGATGGGTGTGGCGTCACGGGGGGATCGGAATAGAGCAGATTGGGGTGTGCGAGAACAAACGCTCGTTAATGACACCAAAGTTTAAACCAGGAAAAACAAATGGGCATGCGCAGGGCATGCAATCTGGGGGGAAGATAACCGGTGGCCATTAAGGGTTACAGACTGAATTCCGAGAGGAGGGAAGCGTAGCAGGGGGTGGCAGAAAGGTAGGAGGGCAGATTAGATTAGGGACTACATGGCGACAATCGGCACCTGACCGGGGTACTTGGAGGATCATGGGAGATGCCTTTGCCCTGCAGTGGGCGTAGCCAGGATGATGATGATGATGATGTTCATGATGAAAAGGTAGCAACAGGTCTTCGTAACATACAGGTTAGAAAGATGAGGCACCTTTTAACCCTTGAATATATTTCGCCACATTCGGGCATACGACAAGTTTGTTTTCGAGGCGCTCGGTCCCACTGCTGCGAAAATGTGTACACAAAGGCTGCACAGTAGTTGCCAGAAATCGGGCACTCTATTTTTCTTTCATAGGGAATCTTTCTTCCACTTGGGCAGCGGATTTCGGCGGCAGGGCGAGCTTGCGTGGGCGCGGTGGTTTACGGATCCAAGCGATAGTGAACTCCAAAATCCAGTGTTGGCTTTGAGTGGGATTCATATTGATTGCGAACCCCACGGCTAATCCTACCCCCCATCCCCCCAAGTGGCTCTTTACAGGAGACAATCATTCAGAGACATCGGACAAATAGGAATTCTGGTTCTTTCTTTTGCTTTCATTAATTTTTCTCGAAGCCCATAACTAGAAATTTGCTGGAGCGGCTGTCCCATTTGCGACGCAACAAGTGCGACGCTACACACAGATGGAGTGGCAGTTTAATTACTCTCGTGGTCCGCGAACCGGCATCGTTGCGTGTAGTATAGGAATGGTGCGTGTCAAGTCAGTGCTCGCGTTGAGCTTGTGCTCTTCATTTTGATTGAATGAAGTCTCACCTAAGTGAGCGGGGCCGATCCCGGAGGTAGTGCAATACCGGGCCGACCTGCGGCGGAGGTGAAGCAGGCTTCAAGCACTCCGCCAACTTCCAAAAATAGGTTTAATATCGTGGGTCCATATAGAACCCGTATCAGATATTAAGCTGATAAGAACAGAGTTTTTTATTTATGCTAGTTACAAATACATCAAAAATATGTTACAAAACCAAGGAAAAAACGGATAAAAGGTGTATAATCTAAAAACGCAAACAAATGACTAAAAAAACTAGTTAGTGGTGTTAGTGATAAAAGGCTAAAACTGTAAAGGTGTAAAATACATGGCAAAACGCTTCTCTAAAACATAAAAGATCATTAAGAGGTGCCTACATGGGCTTTAAAAATCTTCGTAGATGGGCTTCGTAAATCTTCGTACATGGGCTTTAAAAATCTACACTTTGATCTTAGCCAAAAGGCCGAGAAGCGATGTCCTTCACTTCACTTCATTGTACTACTGCCTTGTGGGCGCCCTGCCGACATGGGTAACCTCAGCAACAGCGTGGGCAATATTATAAAATTCAGCCTGTGTACAGACTCAACGCTCCCTATCTCACGGATGAATTCGCAACGCCTCAGTCTTTCGCTGTTAACGAAACGCTGTCGCGTAGAAACGAGACCCGAGTGCAAGCTTGCTTGTAACGCGAAACCAACCAAGGCAACCTCGTAGAAAACGGAACAGGCGAGCGGAAAAAAAACGCGCCAGGGGAATGCTTACTTCCGTCTGAATGCGACCGCTCAAGGTGACCTTCCTTGAGGGCTTCGTTTCAAGCCCGTGTGCAATTGTAATATACTACGCGCATTTCCTTCATTTCTTTTTATTTACCGCAAGGCCCACTGAAAATTTTGATACGGCACAGGCCGGGACGGATCGCAACGTGTCGAATCGACCGGTAGAATTAGGTAGCATGCCCCATGTACGAAGACGAGCAACATAGAAGTGAATGACAAAATAAATATAGAAAACGCTGCACACTCCTTCCAACCGGAAACATAGAGGGGAGAAAGATCGCCATCTGAAACACAGGCATTGTAAAAAAAAGAAAAAAAAAAGTGCTACCTCATCATCTTTACCATTACCGTGTGTGTGTATGTATATATGCATGTGTGTGTGTGTGTGTTTGTGTATTTATATATATATATATATATATATATATATATATATACGCACACATGCTAGCATAGCTTAAACGCAGCTGGAAAGCTCAGCCTTGCACAAGAACCACCCCCTGTCGCAAACCCCTTTGAAACATTCAAATGCCAAACACGAGTAGAGCGAGGTCGTTCGAACCTGGCGCCAAAACGCATTGGCGCCATCTGTGTACGGAACTAGGAAAACCTGCGGACTTTGCAATACAGAAAGAAAGGTAGATGGCGCGAGCTAACGCTCCATTGCATACTAAGAACGAGAGTTAGTGAATAATGGCAGAAACGTCTTGGGAAGAGAAAAAAAAAAAAAACACGCAAAAGTTGTTGGCTTGTGCAAGCACTCTATGTTACAGCGATTAAAGAGCATAGCATCTTCTACAACAGCAGCTACAAAAAGAAGAAGAACGTGAGAGAGGGAGAGAGACAGGCGTGTTTCTTTGGAATGCAGAGCATGCAGCACATACTATAAAGTGCCAAAGAGACGGGGAAAGCAGATGGCGCGAAGGTGTATGTCCTCAAAGCTTGAAAGCAATTTCTAAATTACATGTACCGAAGTCCACCTACTCTCATCAGGTTGCTCCCGCCTCCAGTTGCGTTTAAAGTGAAATTACAGTCGCCTCAAAGGCAGACAGAGAGAGAGTGAAAATAGGTACACTTGCTTCGCGCAGCTGCAGCCGTTCAAATTTTACAGCAAGAGCACTCCCGAAGCAACAAAGTCCGCTGCCGCCTGGGCGCAATGCGCTCGCTTCAGTAAATTGCCGTGCTGGCCTCGGCAACCAAGAGGTGTAGTGCGGCAGACTGCTGCATTGTAGCACACCGCAAACCGTGCAGACGTAAGCGATCGCCTCGACATCGCTGCGAGCGCTCGAAGAGACAAAGTCCGAAACCACGTGTGCCGGGGCGGTGCGAGCGCGACGCCTTTGACGCAACTTTTGCGTACAAGCCGCCGCACCGCCACGACGGAATCGCTGGCATCCCGCACGCAGCTGCATTGTGTCACGCCGGCAATCGTTGAAACACCACGCAGTCGTCGGCGTCGGCCCCGACATGGTTGCGAGCGCTGGAAGAGACAAAGTCCGAAACCGCGTGTGCCGGGGCGGCGCGAGCGCGACGCCTTTGACGCAACTTTTGCGTACAAGCCGCCGCACGGACACGACGGAGCCGGTGTCACCCTGCAGAGGGCTGCACTATAGCACGCCGGGAACCGGCAAAGAACCGCGCAGACGTCGTCGTTGGCCGCGGCGTTGCCGCGAGCACGCGAAGAGACAAAGTCCGAAAGGACGTCAGCCGGGGCGTCGAGCACGCCGCCCGCACTGTTCGCACGCGTGCTCGGAAATGGCGAAGGGGCCGCGCTAGCGTGCCTTGAATCGGTGAGCGGCGGTACCGCGGCGATCGCCAGAGCTCGAATCCGCCCTGCAAAAGCCAAATATTGGCGCTCGGCTCGGCGCAGTACGCCGCCGCGTCGCACGAGTACGGCCCCATGGAGGTCTGGGCACTTATCGCTGCTACTGTAAGGGGCCGTACGGCCCCGGCCGACATTGTACCGTAGTGCGATTTTCGGCTTGCGCGTGCTCGTGGCGTAGTCCGCGCACCGTTCCGACGTCGACAATCGTGCCCACGACTACGCGAGCGCTGGAAGAGACAAAGTCCGAAACCGCGTGTGCCGGGGCGGCGCGAGCGCGACGCCTTTGACGCAACTTTTGCGTACAAGCCGCCGCACGGACACGACGGAGCCGGTGTCGCCCTGCAGAGGGCTGCACTATAGCACGCCGGGAACCGGCAAAGAACCGCGCAGACGTCGTCGTTGGCCGCGGCGTTGCCGCGAGCACGCGAAGAGACAAAGTCCGAAACGACGTCAGCCGGGGCGTCGAGCACGCCGCCCGCACTGTTCGCACGCGTGCTCGGAAATGGCGAAGGGGCCGCGCTAGCGTGCCTTGAATCGGTGAGCGGCGGTACCGCGGCGATAGCCAGAGCTCGAATCCGCCCTGCAAAAGCCAAATATTGGCGCTCGGCTCGGCGCAGTACGCCGCCGCGTCGCACGAGTACGGCCCCATGGAGGTCTGGGCACTTATCGCTGCTACTGTAAGGGGCCGTACGGCCCCGGCCGACATTGTACCGTAGTGCGATTTTCGTCTTGCGCGTGCTCGTGGCGGTGTCCGCGCACCGTTCCGACGTCGACAATCGTGCCCACGACTACGCGAGCGCTGGAAGAGACAAAGTCCGAAACCGCGTGTGCCGGGGCGGCGCGAGCGCGACGCCTTTGACGCAACTTTTGCGTACAAGCCGCCGCACGGACACGACGGAATCGCTGGCATCCCGCACGCAGCTGCATTGTGTCACGCCGGCAATCGTTGAAACACCACGCAGTCGT
>NW_027315448.1:0-26492 GCF_023375885.2 Dermacentor andersoni
ATTTCTACCAAACGAGCGTGCTAAGCATGCCGATGCTGCTCTTTTTAGCACCCGCGCACGGATTTGTGCGAAAACGCGTTTTTAAGCATGCACATGCATCTTTTGGTAGACGCGGATGAAGTTTTCTGCAAAACCACAAGATGTGCATGCAAATGGTGCTTTTGGCAGAACGCGCACGTGGATTTCTACCAAACGACGTGCTAAGCATGCCGATGCTGCTCTTTTAGCACCCGCGCACGCATTTGTGCGAAAACGCGTTTTAGCATGCACATGTATCTTTTGGTAGACGCGGATGAAGTTTTCTGCAAAACCACAAGATGTGCATGCAAATGGTGCTTTTTGCAGAACGCGTACGTGGATTTCTACCAAACGACGTGCTAAGCATGCCGATGCTGCTCTTTTTAGCACCCGCGCACGGATTTGTGCGAAAACGCGTTTTAAGCATGCACATGCATCTTTTGTAGACGCGGATGAAGTTTTCTGCAAAACCACAAGATGTGCATGCAAATGGTGCTTTTGGCAGAACGCGCACGTGGATTTCTACCAAACGACGTGCTAAGCATGCGGATGCTGCTCTTTTTAGCACCCACGCACGCATTTGTGAGAAAACGCGTTTTAAGCATGCACATGCATCTTTTGGTAGACGCGGATGAAGTTTTCTGCAAAACCACAAGATGTGCATGCAAATGGTGCTTTTTGCAGAACGCGCTCGTGGATTTCTACCAAACGACGTGCTAAGCATGCCGATGCTGCTCTTTTTAGCACCCGCGCACTGGATTTGTGCGAAAACGCGTTTTAAGCATGCACATGCATCTTTTGGTAGACGCGGATGAAGTTTTCTGCAAAACCACAAGATGTGCATGCAAATGTGCTTTTTGCAGAACACGCACGTGGATTTCTCCCAAACGACGTGCTAAGCATGCCGATGCTGCTCTTTTTAGCACCCGCGCACGTATTTGTGCGAAAACGCGTTTTAAGCATGCACATGCATCTTTTGGTAGACGCGGATGAAGTTTTCTGCAAAACCACAAGATGTGCATGCAAATGGTGCTTTTGGCAGAACGCGCACGTGGATTTCTACCAAACGACGTGCTAAGCATGCCGATGCTGCTCTTTTTAGCACCCGCGCACGCATTTGTGCGAAAACGCGTTTTAAGCATGCACATGCATCTTTTGGTAGACGCGGATGAAGTTTTCTGCAAAACCACAAGATGTGCATGCAAATGGTGCTTTTTGCAGAACGCGCTCGTGGATTTCTACCAAACGACGTGCTAAGCATGCCGATGCTGCTCTTTTTAGCACCGCGCACGGATTTGTGCGAAACGCGTTTTAAGCATGCACATGCATCTTTTGGTAGACGCGGATGAAGTTTTCTGCAAAACCACAAGATGTGCATGCAAATGGTGCTTTTTTGCAGACGCGCACGTGGATTTCTACCAAACGACGTGCTAAGCATGCCGATGCTGCTCTTTTTAGCACCCGCGCACGTATTTGTGAGAAAACGCGTTTTAAGCATGCACATGCATCTTTTGGTAGACGCGGATGAAGTTTTCTGCAAAACCACAAGATGGTGCATGCAAATGGTGCTTTTGGCAGAACGCGCACGTGGATTTCTACCAAACGACGTGCTAAGCATGCCGATGCTGCTCTTTTTAGCACCCGCGCACGCATTTGTGCGAAAACGCGTTTTAAGCATGCACATGCATCTTTTGGTAGACGCGGATGAAGTTTTCTGCAAAACCACAAGATGTGCATGCAAATGGTGCTTTTTTGCAGAACGCGCTCGTGGATTTCTACCAAACGACGTGCTAAGCATGCCGATGCTGCTCTTTTTAGCACCCGCGCACGGATTTGTGCGAAACGCGTTTTAAGCATGCACATGCATCTTTTGGTAGACGCGGATGAAGTTTTCTGCAAAACCACAAGATGTGCATGCAAATGGTGCTTTTTGCAGAACGCGCACGTGGATTTCTACCAAACGACGTGCTAAGCATGCCGATGCTGCTCTTTTTAGCACCCGCGCACGGATTTGTGCGAAAACGCGTTTTAAGCATGCACATGCATCTTTTGGTAGACGCGGATGAAGTTTTCTGCAAAACCACAAGATGTGCATGCAAATGGTGCTTTTGGCAGAACGCGCACGTGGATTTCTACCAACGACGTGCTAAGCATGCCGATGCTGCTCTTTTAGCAACCGCGCACGCATTTGTGCGAAAACGCGTTTTAAGCATGCACATGCATCTTTTGGTAGACGCGGATGAAGTTTTCTGCAAAACCACAAGATGTGCATGCAAATGGTGCTTTTTGCAGAACGCGCACGTGGATTTCTACCAAACGACGTGCTAAGCATGCCGATGCTGCTATTTTTAGCACCCGCGCACGCATTTGTGCGAAAACGCGTTTTAAGCATGCACATGCATCTTTTGGTAGACGCGGATGAAGTTTTCTGCAAAACCACAAGATGTGCATGCAAATGGTGCTTTTTGCAGAACGCGCACGTGGATTTCTACCAAACGACGTGCTAAGCATGCCGATGCTGCTCTTTTTAGCACCCGCGCACTCATTTGTGCGAAAACGCGTTTTTAAGCATGCACATGCATCTTTTGGTAGACGCGGATGAAGTTTTCTGCAAAACCACAAGATGTGCATGCAAATGGTGCTTTTTGCAGAACGCGCACGTGGATTTCTACCAAACGACGTGCTAAGCATGCCGATGCTGCTCTTTTTAGCACCCCGCCACGTATTTGTGCGAAAACGCGTTTTAAGCATGCACATGCATCTTTTAGTAGACGCGGATGAAGTTTTCTGCAAAACCACAAGATGTGCATGCAAATGGTGCTTTTGGCAGAACGCGCACGTGGATTTCTACCAAATGACGTGCTAAGCATGCCGATGCTGCTCTTTTTAGCACCCGCGCACGCATTTGTGCGAAAACGCGTTTTAAGCATGCACATGCATCTTTTGGTAGACGCGGATGAAGTTTTCTGCAAAACCACAAGATGTGCATGCAAATGGTGCTTTTTGCAGAACGCGCACGTGGATTTCTACCAAACGACGTGCTAAGCATGCCGATGCTGCTCTTTTTAGCACCCGCGCACGCATTTGTGCGAAAACGCGTTTTAAGCATGCACATGCATCTTTTGGTAGACGCGGATGAAGTTTTCTGCAAAACCACAAGATGTGCATGCAAATGGTGCTTTTTGCAGAACGCGCACGTGGATTTCTACCAAACGACGTGCTAAGCATGCCGATGCTGCTCTTTTTAGCACCCGCGCACTCATTTGTGCGAAAACGCGTTTTAAGCATGCACATGCATCTTTGGTAGACACGGATGAAGTTTTCTGCAAAACCACAAGATGTGCATGCAAATGGTGCTTTTTGCAGAACGCGCACGTGGATTTCTACCAAACGACGTGCTAAGCATGCCGATGCTGCTCTTTTTTAGCACCCGCGCACGCATTTTGTGCGAGAACCCGTTTTAAGCATGCACATGCATCTTTTGGTAGACGCGGATGAAGTTTTCTGCAAAACCAAAAGATGTGCATGCAAATGGTGCTTTTGGCAGAACGCGTACGTGGATTTCTACCAAACGACGTGCTAAGCATGCCGATGCTGCTCTTTTAGCACCCGCGCACGCATTTGTGCGAAAACGCGTTTTAAGCATGCACATGCATCTTTTGGTAGACGCGGATGAAGTTTTCTGCAAAACCACAAGATGTGAATGCAAATGGTGCTTTTTGCAGAACGCGCACGTGGATTTCTACCAAACGACGTGCTAAGCATGCCGATGCTGCTCTTTTTAGCACCCGCGCACGGATTTGTGCGAAAACGCGTTTTAAGCATGCACATGCATCTTTTGGTAGACGCGGATGAAGTTTTCTGCAAAACACAAGATGTGCATGCAAATGGTGCTTTTGGCAGAACGCGCACGTGGATTTCTACCAAACGACGTGCTAAGCATGCCGATGCTGCTCTTTTTAGCACCCGCGCACGCATTTGTGCGAAAACGCGTTTTTAAGCATGCACATGTATCTTTTGGTAGACGCCGGATGAAGTTTTCTGCAAAACCACAAGATGTGCATGCAAATGGTGCTTTTTGCAGAACGCGTACGTGGATTTCTACCAAACGACGTGCTAAGCATGCCGATGCTGCTCTTTTTAGCACCCGCGCACGGATTTGTGCGAAAACGCGTTTTAAGCATGCACATGCATCTTTTGGTAGACGCGGATGAAGTTTTCTGCAAAACCACAAGATGTGCATGCAAATGGTGCTTTTGGCAGAACGCGCACGTGGATTTCTACCAAACGACGTGCTAAGCATGCGGATGCTGCTCTTTTTAGCACCCACGCACGCATTTGTGAGAAAACGCGTTTTAAGCATGCACATGCATCTTTTGGTAGACGCGGATGAAGTTTTCTGCAAAACCACAAGATGTGCATGCAAATGGTGCTTTTTGCAGAACGCGCTCGTGGATTTCTACCAAACGACGTGCTAAGCATGCCGATGCTGCTCTTTTTAGCACCCGCGCACGGATTTGTGCGAAAACGCGTTTTAAGCATGCACATGCATCTTTTGGTAGACGCGGATGAAGTTTTCTGCAAAACCACAAGATGTGCATGCAAATGGTGCTTTTTGCAGAACACGCACGTGGATTTCTCCCAAACGACGTGCTAAGCATGCCGATGCTGCTCTTTTTAGCACCCGCGCACGTATTTGTGCGAAAACGCGTTTTAAGCATGCACATGCATCTTTTGGTAGACGCGGATGAAGTTTTCTGCAAAACCACAAGATGTGCATGCAAATGGTGCTTTTGGCAGAACGCGCACGTGGATTTCTACCAAACGACGTGCTAAGCATGCCGATGCTGCTCTTTTTAGCACCCGCGCACGCATTTGTGCGAAAACGCGTTTTAAGCATGCACATGCATCTTTTGGTAGACGCGGATGAAGTTTTCTGCAAAACCACAAGATGTGCATGCAAATGGTGCTTTTTGCAGAACGCGCTCGTGGATTTCTACCAAACGACGTGCTAAGCATGCCGATGCTGCTCTTTTAGCACCCGCGCACGGATTTGTGCGAAAACGCGTTTTAAGCATGCACATGCATCTTTTGGTAGACGCGGATGAAGTTTTCTGCAAAACCACAAGATGTGCATGCAAATGGTGCTTTTTGCAGAACGCGCACGTGGATTTCTACCAAACGACGTGCTAAGCATGCCGATGCTGCTCTTTTTAGCACCCGCGCACGTATTTGTGAGAAAACGCGGTTTTAAGCATGCACATGCATCTTTTGGTAGACGCGGATGAAGTTTTCTGCAAAACCACAAGATGTGCATGCAAATGGTGCTTTTGGCAGAACGCGCACGTGGATTTCTACCAAACGACGTGCTAAGCATGCCGATGCTGCTCTTTTTAGCACCCGCGCACGCATTTGTGCGAAAACGCGTTTTAAGCATGCACATGCATCTTTTGGTAGACGCGGATGAAGTTTTCTGCAAAACCACAAGATGTGCATGCAAATGGTGCTTTTTGCAGAACGCGCTCGTGGATTTCTACCAAACGACGTGCTAAGCATGCCGATGCTGCTCTTTTTAGCACCCGCGCACGGATTTGTGCGAAAACGCGTTTTAAGCATGCACATGCATCTTTTGGTAGACGCGGATGAAGTTTTCTGCAAAACCACAAGATGTGCATGCAAATGGTGCTTTTTGCAGAACGCGCACGTGGATTTCTACCAAACGACGTGCTAAGCATGCCGATGCTGCTCTTTTTAGCACCCGCGCACGGATTTGTGCGAAAACGCGTTTTAAGCATGCACATGCATCTTTTGGTAGACGCGGATGAAGTTTTCTGCAAAACCACAAGATGTGCATGCAAATGGTGCTTTTGGCAGAACGCGCACGTGGATTTCTACCAAACGACGTGCTAAGCATGCCGATGCTGCTCTTTTTAGCAACCGCGCACGCATTTGTGCGAAAACGCGTTTTAAGCATGCACATGCATCTTTTGGTAGACGCGGATGAAGTTTTCTGCAAAACCACAAGATGTGCATGCAAATGGTGCTTTTTGCAGAACGCGCACGTGGATTTCTACCAAACGACGTGCTAAGCATGCCGATGCTGCTATTTTTAGCACCCGCGCACGCATTTGTGCGAAAAACGCGTTTTAAGCATGCACATGCATCTTTTGGTAGACGCGGATGAAGTTTCTGCAAAACCACAAGATGTGCATGCAAATGGTGCTTTTTGCAGAACGCGCACGTGGATTTCTACCAAACGACGTGCTAAGCATGCCGATGCTGCTCTTTTTAGCACCCGCGCACTCATTTGTGCGAAAACGCGTTTTAAGCATGCACATGCATCTTTTGGTAGACGCGGATGAAGTTTTCTGCAAAACCACAAGATGTGCATGCAAATGGTGCTTTTTGCAGAACGCGCACGTGGATTTCTACCAAACGACGTGCTAAGCATGCCGATGCTGCTCTTTTTAGCACCCGCGCACGTATTTGTGCGAAAACGCGTTTTAAGCATGCACATGCATCTTTTAGTAGACGCGGATGAAGTTTTCTGCAAAACCACAAGATGTGCATGCAAATGGTGCTTTTGGCAGAACGCGCACGTGGATTTCTACAAATGACGTGCTAAGCATGCCGATGCTGCTCTTTTTAGCACCCGCGCACGCATTTGTGCGAAAACGCGTTTTAAGCATGCACATGCATCTTTTGGTAGACGCGGATGAAGTTTTCTGCAAAACCACAAGATGTGCATGCAAATGGTGCTTTTTGCAGAACGCGCACGTGGATTTCTCCCAAACGACGTGCTAAGCATGCCGATGCTGCTCTTTTTAGCACCCGCGCACGTATTTGTGCGAAAACGCGTTTTAAGCATGCACATGCATCTTTTGGTAGACGCGGATGAAGTTTTCTGCAAAACCACAAGATGTGCATGCAAATGGTGCTTTTGGCAGAACGCGCACGTGGATTTCTACCAAACGACGTGCTAAGCATGCCGATGCTGCTCTTTTTAGCACCCGCGCACGCATTTGTGCGAAAACGCGTTTTAAGCATGCACATGCATCTTTTGGTAGACGCGGATGAAGTTTTCTGCAAAACCACAAGATGTGCATGCAAATGGTGCTTTTTGCAGAACGCGCTCGTGGATTTCTACCAAACGACGTGCTAAGCATGCCGATGCTGCTCCTTTTAGCACCCGCGCACGGATTTGTGCGAAAACGCGTTTTAAGCATGCACATGCATCTTTTGGTAGACACGGATGAAGTTTTCTGCAAAACCACAAGATGTGCATGCAAATGGTGCTTTTTGCAGAACGCGCACGTGGATTTCTACCAAACGACGTGCTAAGCTTGCCGATGCTGCTCTTTTTAGCACCCGCGCACGGATTTGTGCGAAAACGCGTTTTAAGCATGCACATGCATCTTTTAGTAGACGCGGATGAAGTTTTCTGCAAAACCACAAGATGTGCATGCAAATGGTGCTTTTGGCAGAACGCGCACGTGGATTTATACCAAATGACGTGCTAAGTATGCCGATGCTGCTCTTTTTACCACCCGCGCACCCATTTGTGCGAAAACGCGTTTTAAGCATGCACATGCATCTTTTGGTAGACGCGGATGAAGTTTTCTGCAAAACCACAAGATGTGCATGCAAATGGTGCTTTTTGCAGAACGCGCACGTGGATTTCTACCAAACGACGTGCTAAGCATGCCGATGCTGCTCTTTTTAGCACCCGCGCACGGATTTGTGCGAAAACGCGTTTTAAGCATGCACATGCATCTTTTGGTAGACGCGGATGAAGTTTTCTGCAAAACCAAAAGATGTGCATGCAAATGTGCTTTTGGCGGAACGCGCACGTGGATTTCTACCAAACGACGTGCTAAGCATGCGGATGCTGCTCTTTTTAGCACCCGCGCACGCATTTGTGCGAAAACGCGTTTTAAGCATGCACATACATCTTTTGGTAGACGCGGATGAAGTTTTCTGCAAAACCACAAGATGTGAATGCAAATGGTGCTTTTTGCAGAACGCGCACGTGGGATTTCTACCAAACGACGTGCTAAGCAAGCCGATGCTGCTCTTTTTAGCACCCGCGCACGGATTTGTGCGAAAAACGCGTTTTAAGCATGCACATGCATCTTTTGGTAGATGCGGATGAAGTTTTCTGCAAAACCACAAGATGTGCATGCAAATGGTGCTTTTGGCAGAACGCGCACGCGGATTTCTACCAAACGACGTGCTAAGCATGCCGATGCTGCTCTTTTTAGCACCCGCGCACGCATTTGTGCGAAAAACGCGTTTTAAGCATGCACATGCATCTTTTGGTAGACGCGGATGAAGTTTTCTGCAAAACCACAAGATGTGCATGCAAATGGTGCTTTTTGCAGAACGCGCTCGTGGATTTCTACCAAACGACGTGCTAAGCATGCCGATGCTGCTCTTTTTAGCACCCGCGCACGCATTTGTGCGAAAACGCGTTTTAAGCATGCACATGCATCTTTTGGTAGACGCGGATGAAGTTTTCTGCAAAACCACAAGATGTGCATGCAAATGGTGCTTTTTGCAGAACGCGCACGTGGATTTCTACCAAACGACGTGCTAAGCATGCCGATGCTGCTCTTTTTAGCACCCGCGCACGGATTTTGTGCGGAAAACGCGTTTTAAGCATGCACATGCATCTTTTGGTAGACGCGGATGAAGTTTTCTGCAAAACCACAAGATGTGCATGCAAATGGTGCTTTTGGCAGAACGCGCACGTGGATTTCTACCAAACGACGTGCTAAGCATGCCGATGCTGCTCTTTTTAGCACCCGCGCACGCATTTGTGCGAAAACGCGTTTTAAGCATGCACATGCATCTTTTGGTAGACCCGGATGAAGTTTTCTGCAAAACCACAAGATGTGCATGCAAATGGTGCTTTTTGCAGAACGCGCACGTGGATTTCTACCAAACGACGTGCTAAGCATGCCGATGCTGCTATTTTTAGCACCCCGCGCACGCATTTGTGCGAAAACGCGTTTTAAGCATGCACATGCATCTTTTGGTAGACGCGGATGAAGTTTTCTGCAAAACCACAAGATGTGCATGCAAATGGTGCTTTTTGCAGAACGCGCACGTGGATTTCTACCAAACGACGTGCTAAGCATGCCGATGCTGCTCTTTTTAGCACCCGCGCACGCATTTGTGCGAAAACGCGTTTTTAAGCATGCACATGCATCTTTTGGTAGACGCGGATGAAGTTTTCTGCAAAACCACAAGATGTGCATGCAAATGGTGCTTTTGCAGAACGCGCACGTGGATTTCTACCAAACGACGTGCTAAGCATGCCGATGCTGCTCTTTTTAGCACCCCGCGCACGGATTTGTGCGAAAACGCGTTTAAGCATGCACATGCATCTTTTGGTAGACGCGGATGAAGTTTTCTGCAAAACCACAAGATGTGCATGCAAATGGTGCTTTTGGCAGAACGCGCACGTGGATTTCTACCAAACGACGTGCTAAGCATGCCGATGCTGCTCTTTTTAGCACCCGCGCACGCATTTGTGCGAAAACGCGTTTTAAGCATGCACATGCATCTTTTGGTAGACGCGGATGAAGTTTCTGCAAAACCACAAGATGTGCATGCAAATGGTGCTTTTTGCAGAACGCGCACGTGGATTTCTACCAAACGACGTGCTAAGCATGCCGATGCTGCTCTTTTTAGCACCCGCGCACACATTTGAGCGAAAACGCGTTTTAAGCATGCACATGCATCTTTTGGTAGACGCGGATGAAGTTTTCTGCAAAACCACAAGATGTGCATGCAAATGGTGCTTTTTGCAGAACGCGCACGTGGATTTCTACCAAACGACGTGCTAAGCATGCCGATGCTGCTCTTTTTAGCACCCGCGCACGGATTTGTGCGAAAACGCGTTTTAAGCATGCACATGCATCTTTTGGTAGACACGGATGAAGTTTTCTGCAAAACCACAAGATGTGCATGCAAATGGTGCTTTTGGCAGAACGCGCACGTGGATTTCTACCAAACGACGTGCTAAGCATGCCGATGCTGCTCTTTTTAGCACCCGCGCATGCATTTGTGCGAAAACGCGTTTTAAGCATGCACATGCATCTTTTGGTAGACGCGGATGAAGTTTTCTGCAAAACCACAAGATGTGCATGCAAATGGTGCTTTTTTGCAGAACGCGCACGTGGATTTCTACCAAACGACGTGCTAAGCATGCCGATGCTGCTCTTTTTAGCACCCGCGCACGCATTTGTGCGAAAACGCGTTTTAAGCATGCACATGCATCTTTTGGTAGACGCGGATGAAGTTTTCTGCAAAACCACAAGATGTGCATTCAAATGGTGCTTTTTGCAGAACGCGCACGTGGATTTCTACCAAACGACGTGCTAAGCATGCCGATGCTGCTCTTTTTAGCACCCGCGCACGCATTTGTGCGAAAACGCGTTTTAAGGCATGCACATGCATCTTTTGGTAGACGCGGATGAAGTTTTACACACGCGAGACAGATCATGCATCTTTTGGTAGACGCGGATGAAGTTTTCTGCAAAACCACAAGGATGTGCATGCAAATGGTGCTTTTTGCAGAACGGCGCTCGTGGATTTCTACCAAACGACGTGCTAAGCATGCCGATGCTGCTCTTTTAGCACCCGCGCACGCATTTGTGCGAAAACGCGTTTTAAGCATGCACATGCATCTTTTGGTAGACGCGGATGAAGTTTTCTGCAAAACCACAAGATGTGGCATGCAAATGGCACTTTTTGCAGAACGCGCACGTGGATTTCTACCAAACGACGTGCTAAGCATGCCGATGCTGCTCTTTTTAGCACCACGCGCAACGCATTTGTGCGAAAACGCGTTTTAAGCATGCACATGCATCTTTTGGTAGACGCGGATGAAGTTTTCTGCAAAACCACAAGATGTGCATGCAAATGGTGCTTTTTGCAGAACGCGCACGTGAATTTCTACCAAACAACGTGATAAGCATGCCGATGCTGCTCTTTTTAGCACCCGCGCACGCATTTGTGCGAAAACGCGTTTTAAGCATGCACATGCATCTTTTGGTAGACGCGGATGAAGTTTTCTGCAAAACCACAAGATGTTGCATGCAAATGGTGCTTTTTGCAGAACGCGCACGTGGATATCTACCAAACGACGTGCTAAGCATGCCGATGCTGCTCTCTTTTAGCACCCGCGCACGCATTTGTGCGAAAACGCGTTTTAAGCATGCACATGCATCTTTTGGTAGACCCGGATGAAGTTTTCTGCAAACCACAAGATGTGCATGCAAATGGTGCTTTTTGCAGAACGCGCACGTGGATTTCTACCAAACGACGTGCTAAGCATGCCGATGCTGCTATTTTTAGCACCCGCGCACGCATTTGTGCGAAAACGCGTTTTAAGCATGCACATGCATCTTTTGGTAGACGCGGATGAAGTTTTCTGCAAAACCACAAGATGTGCATGCAAATGGTGCTTTTTGCAGAACGCGCACGTGGATTTCTACCAAACGACGTGCTAAGCATGCCGATGCTGCTCTTTTTAGCACCCGCGCACGCATTTGTGCGAAACGCGTTTTAAGCATGCACATGCATCTTTTGGTAGACGCGGATGAAGTTTTCTGCAAAACCACAAGATGTGCATGCAAATGGTGCTTTTTGCAGAACGCGCACGTGGATTTCTACCAAACGACGTGCTAAGCATGCCGATGCTGCTCTTTATAGCACCCGCGCACGGATTTGTGCGAAAACGCGTTTTAAGCATGCACATGCATCTTTTGGTAGGACGCGGATGAAGTTTTCTGCAAAACCACAAGATGTGCATGCAAATGGTGCTTTTGGCAGAACGCGCACGTGGATTTCTACCAAACGACGTGCTAAGCATGCCGATGCTGCTCTTTTTAGCACCCCCGCGCACGCCATTTGTGCGAAAACGCGTTTTAAGCATGCACATGCATCTTTTGGTAGACGCGGATGAAGTTTTCTGCAAAACCACAAGATGTGCATGCAAATGGTGCTTTTTGCAGAACGCGCACGTGGATTTCTACCAAACGACGTGCTAAGCATGCCGATGCTGCTCCTTTTTAGCACCCGCGCACACATTTGAGCGAAAAACGCGTTTTAAGCATGCACATGCATCTTTTTGGTAGACGCGGATGAAGTTTTCTGCAAAACCACAAGATGTGCATGCAAATGGTGCTTTTTGCAGAACGCGCACGTGGATTTCTACCAAACGACGTGCTAAGCATGCCGATGCTGCTCTTTTTAGCACCCGCGCACGGATTTGTGCGAAAAACGCGTTTTAAGCATGCACATGCATCTTTTGGTAGACACGGATGAAGTTTTCTGCAAAACCACAAGATGTGCATGCAAATGGTGCTTTTGGCAGAACGCGCACGTGGATTTCTACCAAACGACGTGCATAAGCATGCCGATGCTGCTCTTTTTAGCACCCGCGCCACGCATTTGTGCGAAAACGCGTTTTAAGCATGCACATGCATCTTTTGGTAGACGCGGATGAAGTTTTCTGCAAAACCACAAGATGTGCATGCAAAATGGTGCTTTTTTGCAGAACGCGCACGTGGATTTCTACCAAACGACGTGCTAAGCATGCCGATGCTGCTCTTTTTAGCACCCGCGCACGCATTTGTGCGAAAACGCGTTTTAAGCATGCCATGCATCTTTTGGTAGACGCGGATGAAGTTTTCTGCCAAAACCACAAGATGTGCATTCAAATGGTGCTTTTTGCAGAACGCGCACGTGGATTTCTACCAAACGACGTGCTAAGCATGCCGATGCTGCTCTTTTTAGCACCCCGCGCACGCATTTGTGCGAAAACGCGTTTTAAGCATGCACATGCATCTTTTGGTAGACGCGGATGAAGTTTTCTGCAAAACCACAAGATGTGCATGCAAATGGTGCTTTTTGCAGAACGCGCACGTGGATTTCTACCAAACGACGTGCTAAGCATGCCGATGCTGCTCTTTTTAGCACCCGCGCACGCATTTGTGCGAAAACGCGTTTTAAGCATGCACATGCATCTTTTGGTAGACGCGGATGAAGTTTTCTGCAAAACCACAAGATGTGCATGCAAATGGCACTTTTTGCAGAACGCGCACGTGGATTTCTACCAAACGACGTGCTAAGCATGCCGATGCTGCTCTTTTTAGCACCCGCGCACGCATTTGTGCGAAAACGCGTTTTAAGCATGCACATGCATCTTTTGGTAGACGCGGATGAAGTTTTCTGCAAAACCACAAGATGTGCATGCAAATGGTGCTTTTTGCAGAACGCGCACGTGAATTTCTACCAAACAACGTGATAAGCATGCCGATGCTGCTCTTTTTAGCACACACGCGAGACAGATTTGTGCGAAAACGCGTTTTAAGCATGCACATGCATCTTTTGGTAGACGCGGATGAAGTTTTCTGCAAAACCACAAGATGTGCATGCAAATGGTGCTTTTTGCAGAACGCGCACGTGGATTTCTACCAAACGACGTGCTAAGCATGCCGATGCTGCTCTTTTTAGCACCCGCGCACGCATTTGTGCGAAAACGCGTTTTAAGCATGCACATGCATCTTTTGGTAGACGCGGATGAAGTTTTCTGCAAAACCACAAGATGTGCATACAAATGGTGCTTTTGGCAGAACGCGCACGTGGATTTCTACCAAACGACGTGCTAAGCATGCCGATGCTGCTCTTTTTAGCACCCGCGCACGCATTTGTGCGAAAACGCGTTTTAAGCATGCACACGCATCTTTGGTAGACGCGGATGAAGTTTTCTGCAAAACCACAAGATGTGCATGCAAATGGTGCTTTTTG
The DNA here is from genome assembly GCF_023375885.2 of Dermacentor andersoni. NCBI lineage: Eukaryota > Metazoa > Arthropoda > Arachnida > Ixodida > Ixodidae > Dermacentor > Dermacentor andersoni. The sequence goes on from NW_027315448.1 coordinate 13,840, forward strand.
CAGAACGCGCACGTGGATTTCTACCAAACGACGTGCTAAGCATGCCGATGCTGCTCTTTTTAGCACCCGCGCACGCATTTGTGCGAAAACGCGTTTTAAGCATGCACATGCATCTTTTGGTAGACGCGGATGAAGTTTTCTGCAAAACCACAAGATGTGCATGCAAATGGTGCTTTTTGCAGAACGCGCACGTGGATTTCTACCAAACGACGTGCTAAGCATACCGATGCTGCTCTTTTTAGCACCCGCGCACGCATTTGTGCGAAAACGCGTTTTAAGCATGCACATGCATCTTTTGGTAGACGCGGATGAAGTTTTCTGCAAAACCACAAGATGTGCATGCAAATGGTGCTTTTTGCAGAACGCGCACGTGGATTTCTACCAAACGACGTGCTAAGCATGCCGATGCTGCTCTTTTTAGCACCCGCGCACGCATTTGTGCGAAAAACGCGTTTTAAGCATGCACATGCATCTTTTGGTAGACGCGGATGAAGTTTTCTGCAAAACCACAAGATGTGCATGCAAATGGTGCTTTTGCAGAACGCGCACGTGGATTTCTACCAAACAACGTGCTAAGCATGCCGATGCTGCTCTTTTTAGCACCCGCGCACGCATTTGTGCGAAAACGCGTTTTAAGCATGCACAGGCATCTTTTGGTAGACGCGGATGAAGTTTTCTGCAAAACCACAAGATGTGCATGCAAATGGTGCTTTTTGCAGAACGCGCACGTGGATTTCTACCAAACGACGTGCTAAGCATGCCGATGCTGCTCTTTTTAGCACCCGCGCACGGATTTGTGCGAAAACGCGTTTTAAGCATGCACATGCATCTTTTGGTAGACACGGATGAAGTTTTCTGCAAAACCACAAGATGTGCATGCAAATGGTGCTTTTGGCAGAACGCGCACGTGGATTTCTACCAAACGACGTGCTAAGCATGCCGATGCTGCTCTTTTTAGCACCCGCGCACGCATTTGTGCGAAAACGCGTTTTAAGCATGCACATGCATCTTTTGGTAGACGCGGATGAAGTTTTCTGCAAAACCACAAGATGTGCATGCAAATGGTGCTTTTTGCAGAACGCGCACGTGGATTTCTACCAAACGACGTGCTAAGCATGCCGATGCTGCTCTTTTTAGCACCCGCGCACGCATTTGTGCGAAAACGCGTTTAAGCATGCACATGCATCTTTTGGTAGACGCGGATGAAGTTTTCTGCAAAACCACAAGATGTGCATTCAAATGGTGCTTTTTGCAGAACGCGCACGTGGATTTCTACCAAACGACGTGCTAAGCATGCCGATGCTGCTCTTTTTAGCACCCGCGCACGCATTTGTGCGAAAACGCATTTTAAGCATGCACATGCATCTTTTGGTAGACGCGGATGAAGTTTTCTGCAAAACCACAAGATGTGCATGCAAATGGTGCTTTTTGCAGAACGCGCACGTGGATTTCTACCAAACGACGTGCTAAGCATGCCGATGCTGCTCTTTTTAGCACCCGCGCACGCATTTGTGCGAAAACGCGTTTTAAGCATGCACATGCATCTTTTGGTAGACGCGGATGAAGTTTTCTGCAAAACCACAAGATGTGCATGCAAATGGCACTTTTTGCAGAACGCGCACGTGGATTTCTACCAAACGACGTGCTAAGCATGCCGATGCTGCTCTTTTTAGCACCCGCGCACGCATTTGTGCGAAAACGCGTTTTAAGCATGCACATGCATCTTTTGGTAGACGCGGATGAAGTTTTCTGCAAAACCACAAGATGTGCATGCAAATGGTGCTTTTTGCAGAACGCGCACGTGAATTTCTACCAAACAACGTGATAAGCATGCCGATGCTGCTCTTTTTAGCACCCGCGCACGCATTTGTGCGAAAACGCGTTTTAAGCATGCACATGCATCTTTTGGTAGACGCGGATGAAGTTTTCTGCAAAACCACAAGATGTGCATGCAAATGGTGCTTTTTGCAGAACGCGCACGTGGATTTCTACCAAACGACGTGCTAAGCATGCCGATGCTGCTCTTTTTAGCACCCGCGCACGCATTTGTGCGAAAACGCGTTTTAAGCATGCACATGCATCTTTTGGTAGACGCGGATGAAGTTTTCTGCAAAACCACAAGATGTGCATGCAAATGGTGCTTTTGGCAGAACGCGCACGTGGATTTCTACCAAACGACGTGCTAAGCATGCCGATGCTGCTCTTTTTAGCACCCGCGCACGCATTTGTGCGAAAACGCGTTTTAAGCATGCACACGCATCTTTTGGTAGACGCGGATGAAGTTTTCTGCAAAACCACAAGATGTGCATGCAAATGGTGCTTTTTGCAGAACGCGCACGTGGATTTCTACCAAACGACGTGCTAAGCATGCCGATGCTGCTCTTTTTAGCACCCGCGCACGCATTTGTGCGAAAACGCGTTTTAAGCATGCACATGCATCTTTTGGTAGACGCGGATGAAGTTTTCTGCAAAACCACAAGATGTGCATGCAAATGGTGCTTTTTGCAGAACGCGCACGTGGATTTCTACCAAACGACGTGCTAAGCATGCCGATGCTGCTCTTTTTAGCACCCGCGCACGCATTTGTGCGAAAACGCGTTTTAAGCATGCACATGCATCTTTTGGTAGACGCGGATGAAGTTTTCTGCAAAACCACAAGATGTGCATGCAAATGGTGCTTTTTGCAGAACGCGCACGTGGATTTCTACCAAACAACGTGCTAAGCATGCCGATGCTGCTCTTTTTAGCACCCGCGCACGCATTTGTGCGAAAACGCGTTTTAAGCATGCACATGCATCTTTTGGTAGACGCGGATGAAGTTTTCTGCAAAACCACAAGATGTGCATGCAAATGGTGCTTTTTGCAGAACGCGCACGTGAATTTCTACCAAACGACGTGCTAAGCATGCCGATGCTGCTATATTTAGCACCCGCGCACGCATTTTTGCGAAAACGCGTTTTAAGCATGCACATGCATCTTTTGGTAGACGCGGATGAAGTTTTCTGCAAAACCACAAGATGTGCATGCAAATGGTGCTTTTTGCAGAACGCGCACGTGGATTTCTACCAAACGACGTGCTAAGCATGCCGATGCTGCTCTTTTTAGCACCCGCGCACGCATTTGTGCGAAAACGCGTTTTAAGCATGCACATGCATCTTTTGGTAGATGCGGATGAAGTTTTCTGCAAAACCACAAGATGTGCATGCAAATGGTGCTTTTTGCAGAACGCGCACGTGGATTTCTACCAAACGACGTGCTAAGCATGCCGATGCTGCTCTTTTTAGCACCCGCGCACGGATTTGTGCGAAAACGCGTTTTAAGCATGCACATGCATCTTTTGGTAGACGCGGATGAAGTTTTCTGCAAAACCACAAGATGTGCATGCAAATGGCACTTTTTGCAGAACGCGCACGTGGATTTCTACCAAACGACGTGCTAAGCATGCCGATGCTGCTCTTTTTAGCACCCGCGCACGCATTTGTGCGAAAACGCGTTTTAAGCATGCACATGCATCTTTTGGTAGACGCGGATGAAGTTTTCTGCAAAACCACAAGATGTGCATGCAAATGGTGCTTTTTGCAGAACGCGCACGTGAATTTCTACCAAACAACGTGATAAGCATGCCGATGCTGCTCTTTTTAGCACCCGCGCACGCATTTGTGCGAAAACGCGTTTTAAGCATGCACATGCATCTTTTGGTAGACGCGGATGAAGTTTTCTGCAAAACCACAAGATGTGCATGCAAATGGTGCTTTTTGCAGAACGCGCACGTGGATTTCTACCAAACGACGTGCTAAGCATGCCGATGCTGCTCTTTTTAGCACCCGCGCACGCATTTGTGCGAAAACGCGTTTTAAGCATGCACATGCATCTTTTGGTAGACGCGGATGAAGTTTTCTGCAAAACCACAAGATGTGCATGCAAATGGTGCTTTTGGCAGAACGCGCACGTGGATTTCTACCAAACGACGTGCTAAGCATGCCGATGCTGCTCTTTTTAGCACCCGCGCACGCATTTGTGCGAAAACGCGTTTTAAGCATGCACATGCATCTTTTGGTAGACGCGGATGAAGTTTTCTGCAAAACCACAAGATGTGCATGCAAATGGTGCTTTTTGCAGAACGCGCACGTGGATTTCTACCAAACGACGTGCTAAGCATGCCGATGCTGCTCTTTTTAGCACCCGCGCACGCATTTGTGCGAAAACGCGTTTTAAGCATGCACATGCATCTTTTGGTAGACGCGGATGAAGTTTTCTGCAAAACCACAAGATGTGCATGCAAATGGTGCTTTTTGCAGAACGCGCACGTGGATTTCTACCAAACAACGTGCTAAGCATGCCGATGCTGCTCTTTTTAGCACCCGCGCACGCATTTGTGCGAAAACGCGTTTTAAGCATGCACATGCATCTTTTGGTAGACGCGGATGAAGTTTTCTGCAAAACCACAAGATGTGCATGCAAATGGTGCTTTTTGCAGAACGCGCACGTGGATTTCTACCAAACGACGTGCTAAGCATGCCGATGCTGCTCTTTTTAGCACCCGCGCACGCATTTGTGCGAAAACGCGTTTTAAGCATGCACATGCATCTTTTGGTAGACGCGGATGAAGTTTTCTGCAAAACCACAAGATGTGCATGCAAATGGTGCTTTTTGCAGAACGCGCACGTGTATTTCTACCAAACGATGTGCTAAGCTTGCCGATGCTGCTCTTTTTAGCACCCGCGCACGGATTTGTGCGAAAACGCGTTTTAAGCATGCACATGTATCTTTTGGTAGACGCGGATGAAGTTTTCTGCAAAACCACAAGATGTGCATGCAAATGGTGCTTTTTGCAGAACGCGCACGTGGATTTCTACCAAACGACGTGCTAAGCATGCCGATGCTGCTCTTTTTAGCACCCGCGCACGCATTTGTGCGAAAACGCGTTTTAAGCATGCACACGCATCTTTTGGTAGACGCGGATGAAGTTTTCTGCAAAACCACAAGATGTGCATGCAAATGGTGCTTTTTGCAGAACGCGCACGTGGATTTCTACCAAACGACGTGCTAAGCATGCCGATGCTGCTCTTTTTAGCACCCGCGCACACATTTGTGCGAAAACGCGTTTTAAGCATGCACACGCATCTTTTGGTAGACGCGGATGAAGTTTTCTGCAAAACCACAAGATGTGCATGCAAATGGTGCTTTTTGCAGAACGCGCACGTGGATTTCTACCAAACGACGTGCTAAGCATGCCGATGCTGCTCTTTTTAGCACCCGCGCACGCATTTGTGCGAAAACGCGTTTTAAGCATGCACATGCATCTTTTGGTAGACGCGGATGAAGTTTTCTGCAAAACCACAAGATGTGCATGCAAATGGTGCTTTTTGCAGAACGCGCACGTGGATTTCTACCAAACGACGTGCTAAGCATGCCGATGCTGCTCTTTTTAGCACCCGCGCACTCATTTGTGCGAAAACGCGTTTTAAGCATGCACATGCATCTTTTGGTAGACACGGATGAAGTTTTCTGCAAAACCACAAGATGTGCATGCAAATGGTGCTTTTTGCAGAACGCGCACGTGGATTTCTACCAAACGACGTGCTAAGCATGCCGATGCTGCTCTTTTTAGCACCCGCGCACGCATTTGTGCGAGAACCCGTTTTAAGCATGCACATGCATCTTTTGGTAGACGCGGATGAAGTTTTCTGCAAAACCAAAAGATGTGCATGCAAATGGTGCTTTTGGCAGAACGCGTACGTGGATTTCTACCAAACGACGTGCTAAGCATGCCGATGCTGCTCTTTTTAGCACCCGCGCACGCATTTGTGCGAAAACGCGTTTTAAGCATGCACATGCATCTTTTGGTAGACGCGGATGAAGTTTTCTGCAAAACCACAAGATGTGAATGCAAATGGTGCTTTTTGCAGAACGCGCACGTGGATTTCTACCAAACGACGTGCTAAGCATGCCGATGCTGCTCTTTTTAGCACCCGCGCACGGATTTGTGCGAAAACGCGTTTTAAGCATGCACATGCATCTTTTGGTAGACGCGGATGAAGTTTTCTGCAAAACCACAAGATGTGCATGCAAATGGTGCTTTTGGCAGAACGCGCACGTGGATTTCTACCAAACGACGTGCTAAGCATGCCGATGCTGCTCTTTTTAGCACCCGCGCACGCATTTGTGCGAAAACGCGTTTTAAGCATGCACATGTATCTTTTGGTAGACGCGGATGAAGTTTTCTGCAAAACCACAAGATGTGCATGCAAATGGTGCTTTTTGCAGAACGCGTACGTGGATTTCTACCAAACGACGTGCTAAGCATGCCGATGCTGCTCTTTTTAGCACCCGCGCACGGATTTGTGCGAAAACGCGTTTTAAGCATGCACATGCATCTTTTGGTAGACGCGGATGAAGTTTTCTGCAAAACCACAAGATGTGCATGCAAATGGTGCTTTTGGCAGAACGCGCACGTGGATTCTACCAAACGACGTGCTAAGCATGCGGATGCTGCTCTTTTTAGCACCCACGCACGCATTTGTGAGAAAACGCGTTTTAAGCATGCACATGCATCTTTTGGTAGACGCGGATGAAGTTTTCTGCAAAACCACAAGATGTGCATGCAAATGGTGCTTTTTGCAGAACGCGCTCGTGGATTTCTACCAAACGACGTGCTAAGCATGCCGATGCTGCTCTTTTTAGCACCCGCGCACGGATTTGTGCGAAAACGCGTTTTAAGCATGCACATGCATCTTTTGGTAGACGCGGATGAAGTTTTCTGCAAAACCACAAGATGTGCATGCAAATGGTGCTTTTTGCAGAACACGCACGTGGATTTCTCCCAAACGACGTGCTAAGCATGCCGATGCTGCTCTTTTTAGCACCCGCGCACGTATTTGTGCGAAAACGCGTTTTAAGCATGCACATGCATCTTTTGGTAGACGCGGATGAAGTTTTCTGCAAAACCACAAGATGTGCATGCAAATGGTGCTTTTGGCAGAACGCGCACGTGGATTTCTACCAAACGACGTGCTAAGCATGCCGATGCTGCTCTTTTTAGCACCCGCGCACGCATTTGTGCGAAAACGCGTTTTAAGCATGCACATGCATCTTTTGGTAGACGCGGATGAAGTTTTCTGCAAAACCACAAGATGTGCATGCAAATGGTGCTTTTTGCAGAACGCGCTCGTGGATTTCTACCAAACGACGTGCTAAGCATGCCGATGCTGCTCTTTTTAGCACCCGCGCACGGATTTGTGCGAAAACGCGTTTTAAGCATGCACATGCATCTTTTGGTAGACGCGGATGAAGTTTTCTGCAAAACCACAAGATGTGCATGCAAATGGTGCTTTTTGCAGAACGCGCACGTGGATTTCTACCAAACGACGTGCTAAGCATGCCGATGCTGCTCTTTTTAGCACCCGCGCACGTATTTGTGAGAAAACGCGTTTTAAGCATGCACATGCATCTTTTGGTAGACGCGGATGAAGTTTTCTGCAAAACCACAAGATGTGCATGCAAATGGTGCTTTTGGCAGAACGCGCACGTGGATTTCTACCAAACGACGTGCTAAGCATGCCGATGCTGCTCTTTTTAGCACCCGCGCACGCATTTGTGCGAAAACGCGTTTTAAGCATGCACATGCATCTTTTGGTAGACGCGGATGAAGTTTTCTGCAAAACCACAAGATGTGCATGCAAATGGTGCTTTTTGCAGAACGCGCTCGTGGATTTCTACCAAACGACGTGCTAAGCATGCCGATGCTGCTCTTTTTAGCACCCGCGCACGGATTTGTGCGAAAACGCGTTTTAAGCATGCACATGCATCTTTTGGTAGACGCGGATGAAGTTTTCTGCAAAACCACAAGATGTGCATGCAAATGGTGCTTTTTGCAGAACGCGCACGTGGATTTCTACCAAACGACGTGCTAAGCATGCCGATGCTGCTCTTTTTAGCACCCGCGCACGGATTTGTGCGAAAACGCGTTTTAAGCATGCACATGCATCTTTTGGTAGACGCGGATGAAGTTTTCTGCAAAACCACAAGATGTGCATGCAAATGGTGCTTTTGGCAGAACGCGCACGTGGATTTCTACCAAACGACGTGCTAAGCATGCCGATGCTGCTCTTTTTAGCAACCGCGCACGCATTTGTGCGAAAACGCGTTTTAAGCATGCACATGCATCTTTTGGTAGACGCGGATGAAGTTTTCTGCAAAACCACAAGATGTGCATGCAAATGGTGCTTTTTGCAGAACGCGCACGTGGATTTCTACCAAACGACGTGCTAAGCATGCCGATGCTGCTATTTTTAGCACCCGCGCACGCATTTGTGCGAAAACGCGTTTTAAGCATGCACATGCATCTTTTGGTAGACGCGGATGAAGTTTTCTGCAAAACCACAAGATGTGCATGCAAATGGTGCTTTTTGCAGAACGCGCACGTGGATTTCTACCAAACGACGTGCTAAGCATGCCGATGCTGCTCTTTTTAGCACCCGCGCACTCATTTGTGCGAAAACGCGTTTTAAGCATGCACATGCATCTTTTGGTAGACGCGGATGAAGTTTTCTGCAAAACCACAAGATGTGCATGCAAATGGTGCTTTTTGCAGAACGCGCACGTGGATTTCTACCAAACGACGTGCTAAGCATGCCGATGCTGCTCTTTTTAGCACCCGCGCACGTATTTGTGCGAAAACGCGTTTTAAGCATGCACATGCATCTTTTAGTAGACGCGGATGAAGTTTTCTGCAAAACCACAAGATGTGCATGCAAATGGTGCTTTTGGCAGAACGCGCACGTGGATTTCTACCAAATGACGTGCTAAGCATGCCGATGCTGCTCTTTTTAGCACCCGCGCACGCATTTGTGCGAAAACGCGTTTTAAGCATGCACATGCATCTTTTGGTAGACGCGGATGAAGTTTTCTGCAAAACCACAAGATGTGCATGCAAATGGTGCTTTTTGCAGAACGCGCACGTGGATTTCTCCCAAACGACGTGCTAAGCATGCCGATGCTGCTCTTTTTAGCACCCGCGCACGTATTTGTGCGAAAACGCGTTTTAAGCATGCACATGCATCTTTTGGTAGACGCGGATGAAGTTTTCTGCAAAACCACAAGATGTGCATGCAAATGGTGCTTTTGGCAGAACGCGCACGTGGATTTCTACCAAACGACGTGCTAAGCATGCCGATGCTGCTCTTTTTAGCACCCGCGCACGCATTTGTGCGAAAACGCGTTTTAAGCATGCACATGCATCTTTTGGTAGACGCGGATGAAGTTTTCTGCAAAACCACAAGATGTGCATGCAAATGGTGCTTTTTGCAGAACGCGCTCGTGGATTTCTACCAAACGACGTGCTAAGCATGCCGATGCTGCTCCTTTTAGCACCCGCGCACGGATTTGTGCGAAAACGCGTTTTAAGCATGCACATGCATCTTTTGGTAGACACGGATGAAGTTTTCTGCAAAACCACAAGATGTGCATGCAAATGGTGCTTTTTGCAGAACGCGCACGTGGATTTCTACCAAACGACGTGCTAAGCTTGCCGATGCTGCTCTTTTTAGCACCCGCGCACGGATTTGTGCGAAAACGCGTTTTAAGCATGCACATGCATCTTTTAGTAGACGCGGATGAAGTTTTCTGCAAAACCACAAGATGTGCATGCAAATGGTGCTTTTGGCAGAACGCGCACGTGGATTTATACCAAATGACGTGCTAAGTATGCCGATGCTGCTCTTTTTACCACCCGCGCACCCATTTGTGCGAAAACGCGTTTTAAGCATGCACATGCATCTTTTGGTAGACGCGGATGAAGTTTTCTGCAAAACCACAAGATGTGCATGCAAATGGTGCTTTTTGCAGAACGCGCACGTGGATTTCTACCAAACGACGTGCTAAGCATGCCGATGCTGCTCTTTTTAGCACCCGCGCACGGATTTGTGCGAAAACGCGTTTTAAGCATGCACATGCATCTTTTGGTAGACGCGGATGAAGTTTTCTGCAAAACCAAAAGATGTGCATGCAAATGGTGCTTTTGGCGGAACGCGCACGTGGATTTCTACCAAACGACGTGCTAAGCATGCGGATGCTGCTCTTTTTAGCACCCGCGCACGCATTTGTGCGAAAACGCGTTTTAAGCATGCACATACATCTTTTGGTAGACGCGGATGAAGTTTTCTGCAAAACCACAAGATGTGAATGCAAATGGTGCTTTTTGCAGAACGCGCACGTGGATTTCTACCAAACGACGTGCTAAGCAAGCCGATGCTGCTCTTTTTAGCACCCGCGCACGGATTTGTGCGAAAACGCGTTTTAAGCATGCACATGCATCTTTTGGTAGATGCGGATGAAGTTTTCTGCAAAACCACAAGATGTGCATGCAAATGGTGCTTTTGGCAGAACGCGCACGCGGATTTCTACCAAACGACGTGCTAAGCATGCCGATGCTGCTCTTTTTAGCACCCGCGCACGCATTTGTGCGAAAACGCGTTTTAAGCATGCACATGCATCTTTTGGTAGACGCGGATGAAGTTTTCTGCAAAACCACAAGATGTGCATGCAAATGGTGCTTTTTGCAGAACGCGCTCGTGGATTTCTACCAAACGACGTGCTAAGCATGCCGATGCTGCTCTTTTTAGCACCCGCGCACGCATTTGTGCGAAAACGCGTTTTAAGCATGCACATGCATCTTTTGGTAGACGCGGATGAAGTTTTCTGCAAAACCACAAGATGTGCATGCAAATGGTGCTTTTTGCAGAACGCGCACGTGGATTTCTACCAAACGACGTGCTAAGCATGCCGATGCTGCTCTTTTTAGCACCCGCGCACGGATTTGTGCGAAAACGCGTTTTAAGCATGCACATGCATCTTTTGGTAGACGCGGATGAAGTTTTCTGCAAAACCACAAGATGTGCATGCAAATGGTGCTTTTGGCAGAACGCGCACGTGGATTTCTACCAAACGACGTGCTAAGCATGCCGATGCTGCTCTTTTTAGCACCCGCGCACGCATTTGTGCGAAAACGCGTTTTAAGCATGCACATGCATCTTTTGGTAGACCCGGATGAAGTTTTCTGCAAAACCACAAGATGTGCATGCAAATGGTGCTTTTTGCAGAACGCGCACGTGGATTTCTACCAAACGACGTGCTAAGCATGCCGATGCTGCTATTTTTAGCACCCGCGCACGCATTTGTGCGAAAACGCGTTTTAAGCATGCACATGCATCTTTTGGTAGACGCGGATGAAGTTTTCTGCAAAACCACAAGATGTGCATGCAAATGGTGCTTTTTGCAGAACGCGCACGTGGATTTCTACCAAACGACGTGCTAAGCATGCCGATGCTGCTCTTTTTAGCACCCGCGCACGCATTTGTGCGAAAACGCGTTTTAAGCATGCACATGCATCTTTTGGTAGACGCGGATGAAGTTTTCTGCAAAACCACAAGATGTGCAAGCAAATGGTGCTTTTTGCAGAACGCGCACGTGGATTTCTACCAAACGACGTGCTAAGCATGCCGATGCTGCTCTTTTTAGCACCCGCGCACGGATTTGTGCGAAAACGCGTTTTAAGCATGCACATGCATCTTTTGGTAGACGCGGATGAAGTTTTCTGCAAAACCACAAGATGTGCATGCAAATGGTGCTTTTGGCAGAACGCGCACGTGGATTTCTACCAAACGACGTGCTAAGCATGCCGATGCTGCTCTTTTTAGCACCCGCGCACGCATTTGTGCGAAAACGCGTTTTAAGCATGCACATGCATCTTTTGGTAGACGCGGATGAAGTTTTCTGCAAAACCACAAGATGTGCATGCAAATGGTGCTTTTTGCAGAACGCGCACGTGGATTTCTACCAAACGACGTGCTAAGCATGCCGATGCTGCTCTTTTTAGCACCCGCGCACACATTTGAGCGAAAACGCGTTTTAAGCATGCACATGCATCTTTTGGTAGACGCGGATGAAGTTTTCTGCAAAACCACAAGATGTGCATGCAAATGGTGCTTTTTGCAGAACGCGCACGTGGATTTCTACCAAACGACGTGCTAAGCATGCCGATGCTGCTCTTTTTAGCACCCGCGCACGGATTTGTGCGAAAACGCGTTTTAAGCATGCACATGCATCTTTTGGTAGACACGGATGAAGTTTTCTGCAAAACCACAAGATGTGCATGCAAATGGTGCTTTTGGCAGAACGCGCACGTGGATTTCTACCAAACGACGTGCTAAGCATGCCGATGCTGCTCTTTTTAGCACCCGCGCACGCATTTGTGCGAAAACGCGTTTTAAGCATGCACATGCATCTTTTGGTAGACGCGGATGAAGTTTTCTGCAAAACCACAAGATGTGCATGCAAATGGTGCTTTTTGCAGAACGCGCACGTGGATTTCTACCAAACGACGTGCTAAGCATGCCGATGCTGCTCTTTTTAGCACCCGCGCACGCATTTGTGCGAAAACGCGTTTTAAGCATGCACATGCATCTTTTGGTAGACGCGGATGAAGTTTTCTGCAAAACCACAAGATGTGCATTCAAATGGTGCTTTTTGCAGAACGCGCACGTGGATTTCTACCAAACGACGTGCTAAGCATGCCGATGCTGCTCTTTTTAGCACCCGCGCACGCATTTGTGCGAAAACGCGTTTTAAGCATGCACATGCATCTTTTGGTGTGT